>NC_133661.1:234143612-234443612 GCF_037893015.1 Macrotis lagotis
ACATTAGAAAATACAGGTGATATAAAAACAAAATATAGCATTGAAATATATTTTTTATTTTAATAAGTTTAGTTGTCCTGTTCTCAAGTAGCCTTTCATCAAATAGGGATAAAGATTATGGCATAGCATAAAGTACAAAACTTCTAAAATTTAAATTGGAAAATTAAACATCAAACTATTTACTTCTCTAGAGTTCCATATGTAGAAAAACAACATAGTGGGAAAAAAATCACTAAACAACTAGAAGTCAGAAAACCAAACTGAGCTCTTAAATCCCTTCTTACTGGTATTCTATATCATCTTATTACTGTGAATTTTTTAGGCTATCATTAACCTCTCTCATGACTCAGTTTCCTCATCAGAAAAATGGAGAAAATAAGTATTTGTCCTATAGTTTATCCATACGGTTGGTGCAAGAAGAACACTGGATGAACCTACCTGGAATGGGCAATAATTAAGTGAGGGGTATTCTCTGTTTCAAGATGCCAGCAAATTGATGAGTTCATATGGGCATTTACCTTGTAGATCCCATTCCCTCCTCATAATTCTTATCTATGCCTTCCCATTCGGTCTTCTATACAGGCTCCATCTGTATATTTTTGTATTTCATGGAGTCCATTGATGTGCCAGGTGTTTCTGTCTGTTTCTGCTCTCTCTCAATACAAGAAAGCCCACCTCCTTCCCCAGTCAGACATCGCCAGACAGTGTACACTCTCTCAACCTCCCCTCCTCTTGTACACTGTGGCTGCTTGATAAAAACTAATTGAAGGGCATTACAGTTTAAAATCCTTTATCTTCCATTGCCTAGCACAATTCCTGGCAGGTAGAAGGCACTTATAAACAAATGCTAGTTGATTGATTCATTTCTCAGAGGATCACAGGAATCTCAAAGGATCATTAGATTTTCTCCACTTCTCCAAGTGTCTCAACCTGCTTTTATACAAAAATGAGGTGAATATTTCAATTTTCCACTTCTAAGTCATTTTGCTCTATTATTCATAATCAAAGACACATAATGAATGTATGGATCAAATCACAGAGTAATGGGTTGAGGAACCATCTGTTTACTCCAGTGGGCTAGGACATTACTTGTGCAAGGAAGTGACAAGAATAGCCAACTGGGACTGAAAATGACACTTGGTAATGAACCTCTTTTAGGAGGCACAAGATCCTAATGCCTTCCATTTAGCCATGTGACCTTTGCTGACTTTAATGGACAATATATTTCTGACCTATTTTCTGGGGGACTGGTATACCTTATTTTAATGATAACTACAGGTGAAAATTTCTGAGGTCTAATGGCTTCTATTTACTTTCTGGCCTGCTAAATTTATTTCAAAGTTAAAAAAAACCAAAGCTCTCTAGTTCAAATGGGAATTTCTTCTTTCTGTATCTTGTAAGTACTGGTAAACAGAACTGAAATACACTAAATGGTCCAAGTCATTTTACATTTTCCCATATAAAAACATCTGGAAAATAATAGAGGCAGGGAGGACAATATGGAGGAGAAAATAGTCACAAAAATATCTAATGGATATCACTGGACTTTTTTTCTTTTTTTTTTTTTTAATAACTGAGGCCTTTAACCCATAACTGTCAAAAATAATTACTTCCATAGTATATCAGTAGAATAGCCAGTCAGTGTTTGAGAATTATGAATGTGGCCTTTTGACTTCTCAAATCACGTAAGAACATTTTCTTTGACCTTCCTGCACATAACAATGACACTGTTTTCTTGAATGAAGCAAAGGACATGTGGTTCTGCATACTTCTGCATAAACACCACCCCCCAACTCCAACAAATTAAACTAGAGGCAGTATTTGAAAAATAAATAAATAATGTGGTTCCAATTCGCTGCAAAAGGTGCAGGAGGCTTGTCAATGGCAGGTCTGAAACCAAAAGGTTCCTTTTAGAAAGATGTCTTACAGGACTTTTTCTGCATCATTAACTCTTCTGAGATCCTGAACATAACATGATGAATTTCCTTAAGAAAGTAGCCACTGTTTGGTTTTGATTCACTTCAAAGAATCAGAGCAGAAGGAATCAAAGAAAAACCAAAGACCAGTAGATGTGAAAATCATCAAGGAAAAGGAGACATGAAGGTTCTAACAGATTTTGGCCATCTAGTGAAAATACCAAAGATTATTTTTCTAATACAGTGTTTTTACTGTTTCATGCAACTGAAGTAAGTCTCTGTATTCAGCTTAACATAGGATATTTTTATTACAATATTTGTGTCATAGCTACTTTTTAAAAAAATGAACCTTATTTAAAACCTTGAAAAGGCGCTCTGTCTACTAATGGTTCTGGGGGTTCGTTTTTCCCCCATGGAAAGAAGAGAGTTAATTGGAAGGACGAGATCACCCACTGCTGAAGAGGGAAAAAGAAGCTAATAGTTCCATCTGTGCCACTCTTAAAAATAATAACCTAACATTTATTTTTTAGAAGAAAAAGATTTTCACAAAGCAAATATAATTGGGGGGAGGGTAAAGAAGAAGGCTAGGACATAATGACAGCCATTCTATTTTTCTTTTTAAATTATTATACAAAGATTCTTCTGAGTACAACCTACCCATGGGAAAAGAGAACCCTCCCAAAATTCCATATTTCCAAATACCACTGCATCATAAACCATCTGGAAAATGTCAGATAATGGTATCCACCTACTTAACAAATGAAGTAAACTTTGTCTTACATTTCCATTTCATCTAAATTCAAGTAGAAGACAAAAACTTTGTTAAGAAACATGTTCTAAAAGTTTTCTTAAAAAGATCTTCTGTTCAAAGACATCCCACTCAGACTAATTTTCCTTGAAATCTATCACACACAGATAGAACAGAACTTAAATACATATAAATATTGAAGTGAATATCCATCCATCCATATGCATAGATACACAAATACATATAGATACAATAAATATTTGTTCACAGTTTATGTCTCAACATTATGTGGTCCTAGGGTTAATAAAAATTCCATTTATATTTGGCAGAATTGTGTGCCTTAAATCAACTATACTCAGACATACAACTCTTATTAGAATTGGACAGCACTAATGTCTTATTTATGTTGAACATATTATGAAGCTACATGGAATAACCATTGAGTAGTTCCTGTATTATCATGTAACATGCTTAATGTCCTTGTTAAATACTATTACCTATCTGGAAAGCAGCAATTTAAAATATCTAAGCATGGATAGAGACAAAGCATTGCACAGACTGCTTTCTGTGTAATTCTGGGCTTTGGAAAGGGGGGGGGGGGAGAAAAAACAATGACTGTTCACTTCTCACAGATAGAGGTCACTAATGGACTGATTTTGAATCACTGTGGAAGAAGCCACAAAGTTATAAAAGTAATCTAGTGAAAAATGAATTTGAATTGAGATTAAAGAAGAGATACTAAGAGATGATTATGCCCAAAAGAATACCACCTGAATGAAAAGAATATGCTGTTTGGCCTTCCCCAAGCATCTAAATTGAAACCTAACCACAAGAGAAGTTTAACAGACTTGCAATGTTTAAATTTCATATATTACCCATTACAGAAGTTCTTTTGTAAAGAGAAGGATTAAAAAGTCAAACTTGATCAGATTTTCACACTGGTTATCTTCTATTTAAGGTCTTGATGGCTTGATCCTCCCTTGAAATCTATATAATGTAGTTTCCAACTGGGAAAGTTTAAAGTTGCTTTAAGAAGATATGTCTAAATCCTAAATCATACTATACTATTGGGCCAAAATATAAATGGAATAGGCAACAGGGCTCAAATTAGAACCAGGTAGTCAAAGTCAAACTGAGATAAGCTCATATCATCTGAATTACAGTATAGCAAAAAATCCTGAACTTCTTCAGGATGTAGTGGGCAACTCAGCATGGTGTCATTTAGAAATCTGCTTTATGATTTTAGAAACATCACCAAAAATATTGAAAACTGTAATGAAACTACTCAAGTGTTTCAGGGTAAAGACATTTTACTAGCATTCCATTGACACGGGGCTTGTAATATGTTCTGCTATGGGAGCAACTGGCATGCTCCTTCTTAAGAATTGCTTGTACCTGCTATCTGAGATTTAGAATGGTGTTTCAAATTTCATCTTCAGAACTCCTAGAGCCACTGAGGTGAAGTTGCTCAAGCTGACAGCATAAGGCCACACTGTCATTCTCAATTATTTGGAAATCCTTACAAAATTTGGACCTATTTGAGTTTTTAGAACAAAACCAAAGCAAAAAATAAAAAAAAAACAGATTTTTCAAAAAACAAAAAAGCATTCTGAGAAAATCAGCAACTTTATGCATATCACCTAAATATGATTTTTCCAATGTGTTGGCATGTAGATCCTATAAGCATCTGGTACATTTTCCTTATCAATAATTGAAAAAACATATCCTAGTTATGACAATGTTGGCCTTAAAAATTGATATCCATACTACAACAGCCTAATATCGTCCTGGGAAAATGCCAGCATTCAATTTATTTGCCTCAAAAAAACACTTATTGGATCCAAAGTTTGCCTTTCTTTTCATTTAAGATTTAATAAACTAAGGTCATTAGGTTAATTCCATAGACAATATTAGGCTCTATATCTAAACTAGCTTTCATTAGCTTTTTGCCTTGAGAAGTTAGATGTAATAAATTTAACAATAAGCCTCTGAATGTGTGGGGGTGGAGGGGTAGAGACAGGAGGGTGGCCCCCCACCCCTGCAGCACAATCCATTTCATTTAAGTAATCTCCCAGCAGAGTTGGAAGCAATCTCTGCTGTTGAAAGAGGGGTTTTTGTAAGGCAAATGCAGCACATCTAATCAGCGCCTTACACATTATAAAGGCGTTTACACGGATTTGTGTCTTGCACTTTATTAGCTTACTGCAAGCTTTAAAACAGATTTCCTCTACTAAAATTAATTAAGGCTCTAGGTGACTGATTTCCATTTACAAGAGATGACACCTTCTTGAGTTTCCAGGTGAACTACTAATAACAATAATAGCAGTAATAAACGTACTTGCTCTAAATATCTCTTAGAGGGTTTCCCATTTTCCTCTCCTAGAAGGCTCACCAGCTATTTTCCCCCAGTTTCCCTAAGTAACGAAGAGATTTGAGAGACATGACAGCATTCTCTCTCCACTGCCCCCAGCCTCAACGCACACAGGCGCACTCACACTCCCCAAGCCTCCCCAGTGAATGTAGCTACTGATGGAGAATCTGATTCTCTGCACAGCCCCCCCCCCCACCCTTTATTTCATCGCAAATTCGCGTCACCAATGACTAATACAAGCCATTTCTTCCTTCAATGAAAACTAGATTTCTAAAGTTCCCATTTATGAGAGGTGAAGGTGATGGGAGATGGAGAGGGGAGCCTACGATTTCAACTTAGGTTTTGTGATTTTTAAATGTTCACCTCCAACGTGCCAACGAAAACGGGGCGTGAGGGTGGTAGGTTCAGTCATTTTTAAGGGTTGCTAAAATAAATGCTATAATCATTTGCTGTAAATCGGGGATGTTCACATCTATTCACCCTCCGACTCAACTGAAAGATACCAAAGTCCTCGAAATCCACATTTCAATTGCCTAAAAGGTGCATAGGACAACGGCAGGACATCCGTTCCAACCCTAGCTACGGGATTCATCTCCCCACGTTCTCCAAACCTGCCTAGTGGGTGACGAACGATCTTTTGGTCCTAGAAGCAGATCCTGGATCATTAACTTTGCCCCTCTCCTGACTCTCCAGTCCGCAACAGCAGCTGCCCTTCCGAAGGCAAGGGATGAAGAAGAGGGTCGGGGTTTAGGAAAAGTAGGGCGAATGAGGAGTGGGGGTGGGAAGTCACTTTACCTGGGAAGGTTCTTGCAGTCCTTTTCCAGCCCTGGTCATAATCCCTCTTTGCGCTTTTTCCTCCCTGGGATCCAAACTTTTGCTCCTGCCTCTGGATCGTGGTGGAGGCTGCGGGTGACCTGGGTGGGTATCCAGCGGCTGGGCCGGGGGCTGCCGGAGCTGGAGCCCGAGCTGGAGCCGCTGTGCCGGGCGCGCTTCTCCGCACCCCGCGGCTCGCCTCTGCCAGCTCACCGGAGCGCTCCCTTCCCCTCGCTCTCGCCTTCCTCCCCTATGAAGCAGCGGCATCGTCCTCCCCCTTCCTCCTCCACCTCCTCCTCCAACGCGCAGCCCAGGGCTCTGGCATCCCACTTTCTCTTCTCTCCTGCCTTCTTGTCACCACTACCACCCCCTCCTTCTGCCCAGCGCCCCCGCTCCCCTACTGGTGCTCTTCGCAAATAAAAAAAAAAAAAAACGACGCCCCCCTCCCTTGACACCCCTCCCCCCCAAAAAGGAAAACTGGGGAAAACCAAAGGGGAGAAAAATGCAGCCGCAGGATGTTCTCTGGCAGGGGGGCTCCTTTCGAGACGATGAAAGAATCACGAGAGGAAGCACCGAGACCCAGGACTCGGACAAGTCTCCTGATACCCTACTCACGTAGGTGGGAGCGGGAGCGTGTGTGTGAGTGTGTGTGCACGCGCGCGCGTGTGTCTCGCTCCAAGTCTTGCGCCTTCTTCAGAGGGGGATTGCGAGGTTGATCTTAGCGGTAACGAAGCCTCAGATCTGACTATACCCCACTAATGTAAGGCATGCCTCGCCCCCCCGCCCCCAAGCCTGACACCCCTGGGAGATGTTTACAGTAATGAATTCAGCTGATAGCCATCTCGCTCCTCTCTGGCTCTCTCTCCTCTGGCCCTCTCCCCCCCCCCTTTTTTCTCTCCCTCCTGGAGGCCCTCCCACATTTCTAGTTTAAAGAATGCTTGGAAGGCAGGGCTGCAACCCAAGGCTTTCCAAGAGGCAAAGTCAGACTAAGGTTTTTTAACCCTGTCCTTCCCTAAAGGAAGGTAAAAAGGAGGGTTGCTTTTTCTAATCCAGCAAATAATCATCCAGTTCTACAGAAGTAGATGATATATATTTTTCTTTATTTTCCCTCTTCCCCACACCCTCCCGTCCCTAGTAAGAAAAGCCACGGTCAGATCCCTGAAGGTCACTTTTCTCGGTCTGGACACTTCGACGTTACCAATGAGAATCATTTATTACTTAGAAACTCTCGAGAAATGTCCAAAACCAGACATTAGAAAGAAAAAAGAAAGATGGCGTTATTTCAAATAGAAGCAACTTTGGTGATGCGATTCCCCACCCCCTTTCATACCCCCACTGTCCATTTCTTTATTCCCCCCAACACCTTATTTCTAACCAGTACTCTAATCCCAAAAAAATGAGCTGATACTTGCGATTATTTTGTAAGACTCCCTCCTTTCAGTTGCACAGCCCTCCCCCTCCCTGTCATTCTTTCTCCTTGGAAAGGACCACTTAATTTGCTGATAGACTGTGGTGGGCAAGCAGATGCAGCAACAAGGGCTTAAGGATCAAATTCCAAACTGCTGAAGAAATCAGGAGTTTATATAACCAACTCCCTCTTATTGTCTTGTAGACCGAAAAGAGACATCTTGAAGAAACAAGAAACATGAGGTTTAAAAAAAAACCCAACGATATTCTTGAATTTAGACTCTGATTTCATTGCAGGTCTCTCTGCCTACATTAAGTTCCTGTCATGTTTTAACAAGTCAAGAGACAGGCTGTTTCTGAACAGAAGAGGGAGAGCGCTCTGGTTCTACAACGCAGACTTCCTAAAAGAAGCAAACGCTGGTTGGTCTGCCTTAGAAGTCGGCACATTGGAGTTGGAAACTCAGAGAAGGAAACCCAGAAGAGCTGTGATCAAATTCTAGGCGGAATGAGTGAGTAGTCAAGAAAGATAACTCTCACCTTCTTGATGAGCAATAGACTGGCCTCAAGAACAGATCAAAGCCTGCGTCACTGGGCAGTACTTTTGCCAATGGTTTCTTCTCCCTCCCCTCCCCCCAACCCCCCGCCCCCGCATTTGACTGGGTTGTACAGAATTCATGTTTTTTGAGAGTCTAAGAAATACTCATGCAACGTAAAATCCGATCTGATTCCCAAGGACAGAATCCAAATTTGTGCATGTGTGTGCATGGCGCATACCATAAGATCTTTAACTTGACTTTTGTAAGGTCGGAAAGGAAAAAAAAATAAAATTTCTCACTTTGTTCATAAACGTGTTGAACGGCAAATAAACGTACAGAAGTAGGAAGCGGAGAAGTTCTGATCCAAGAAGGACAGACATAGAGTGCCATCTTGCTGGGAGGTTCCAGCAGCACCAGCAGCAAAATCTAACAGCTTGATTAGCAGCAGCAGCAGCAGCAGCTGCCGCCACCCTAGCCGCTAAACCCTGCTGAGAAGGCAGCAGCTCAAAGCGCTCCAGCCTGGAGTAGTTTCTTTGGCACCCAAGGGGGCAGTTATTGTCCTGCCCAGTCCAATCGTCCCGGCTCCCCTCCTAGTTCCTTCCCCCTAGAATTTCCTACCCACTACTAACCCCACGACCTTGATCTTCCAGATGATATATGTGATCACAGAGTACACACACTCGATTACAGACGAGTGCCCACACACACACACACACACATATATACACACAGAGGAACACAGAATGGGTTTTTCAATCCTGCCTCTAGGATCAAAGAAGGAAATGGTGGGGAAAGACTAGCTTAGATGTATACTCAAACACCAAAGCAAGTAACAGGCAGTGACAGATTCACAATTCCTCCCATTCCCCACCTTTCACCTTTTTCTCTCCGCGCACTGACCCAGGCTCAGTTTTTGTCATTTTGTTTGTTTTTCCCCTTCCAGAATACTGCAGCAATGACTTCAAGTGGGTCTCAGCACAACTTCCCCAGAGTCACTCCAAACTGAGCCCCCAGACTTAAGGCCCTTTTCCTAGCGGAGTCCAGACTGCCAGTTGGAGGTGGTACTTCTCCAGATAATCACATTAGGTTTTTAGGAAATTACTAAAGTCAAAGTAGAAAGAACCGACACGGCTGGATCCCCTTAAAGGGCTAATAATCTAAAACAGATTGTATGAAAAGGGGGGGGGTTAGAGACTGGTTTTAGAACCAACGAACAAGAAAAGCAATAATAATAACAATAACTGATGTGAGAAGATAGCGAACCATACTAGAAACTAGGTACTGTTTCTCTGGCAAGCCGCAGGGCTCCGACACCCCAATTTAAGAATAAAGGGCAAAGAAGATTATAAATGTCAGTTGCTAAACTACTTTAAGGTTGGTAGATTTGCGGGTTCGAACTTGCACCTAGATGTAGGTAAGGGTGCAATATGTAACTCCAGCTTTCGCCCTTTTCACTCTCCTCCCTAAACAGAAAGTTAAAACCTGTAGTTTGCCTCCCTCGCCAGCCAGTTCAGAAAACAGTCTCCCCCCCCCCCCCCCCAAATCTGGCCGTAGCGTGTGCCTCTTAAGCGCTGGTTGACCCTTAGCAACTTCACCTGAGGCTCCGGAGTTTTTTACCTGCTGGTGAAATCTCCGAGTTAGTTCATCCAAATCCCACCGGGTCAGGAAGGTGAAAGGAGAAAAAGCTGGTACAGTAGTAGCTGGGCTCCTGCTGCATGGTATTGTTTTAAGGATCGCCACCAAGGTCTCCCTTTCCCATTGTTGACAATTGCCACCCTCCTCCTAGACGTTTTATCAGGCTTGGAGGCTCGGAAGTGAGCGAGCGAGTTGCGGCGGTCTGGCGGCTCCTTTCTTTAACCCTGACTCAGGAGTGAGGGCTCCGGCAAGTGAACGATTGAAGTGGTTAAACCTCTTTTCTCAGATTCCGCCCAACCCGGCTGAGCGATCTTATCTTTCTATGAGCATTACTCACTGGTGACAATGGGAGATGCCAAACTCTAAAGGGAGGATGACAGATTTCGAACTTGCAGCTACAAGGTACCTAGCCTAAGACAGTTTGCTTCTCCTCCCGCCCCCCTGGCCTTCCCTCCAACTAGGGAGGGAACTGGTTTAACCCTTTGTGCTCCGGGGGAGAGGGAAATGGAGCGGGAAGCAGGAACTGAGGAAACCGCACCGCAGTGGCTGCCGTGAAGGTACGCTTTGCCCACGTGCATTTTGCACTGTTTGCCTTGGTATTTAATACCTTAAATGCACTCTCAGTGACATAACTTCAAAAGTTAGAGTCTGTTTTAGGCTGCATCTTTTAAACAAAAGGCAGCCTTCCGGATCCTTTAAACCTTGTAGTTGGATTTATCAAAAGTTACTAGGGAAGTCTTGGCATTCTCCTTTCCCAATCTTCGATATCTCCCTGGGGGTCTTTTGTGCCATTTTTATAAGTGTACGGAAAGAAATTAGCAGAAAGGTCTCGGAAAACTCATCTGGGCCAAAAGTCTTTCTTTGTAACTTCTTAGAGCTCCGTGTTTTTTATGTGTCCCCACTCCTTATCTGTATCACTCCCACAAAAGTTTTTGTGAAATTAAAAATACAAACAGCCCTCCCCCCCACACACACACTGTGCCACCATTCCTTCAAAAGGAAGAGATCTGATGAGAATTCGGGGGTGGGGGGAGACAGACTGAGGGAGAGAGACAGACAGACAGAGAGAATTGGCATTTGGAGAAAGGGGCAAATAATTCAGGACGGATAGGGTAAAGGAGAAATTATATGAAGTCAACAAAAGTGAAACACAAACAGAAACATGAAGCGAATCATAGCATTGAAAAGAACTGGTCAACTCCGGGGTTTTAATCCGTGATATTTCCCCCCAGCTTCTTCTGAAACAGTTTAAATAAAGAGCACAAAGAAATCCTTGCCTCCGCATCCCATTTTGAAAACAACCATACACTAAGTACCCTCTTGACTCCGGAGAAGTTAACATTTTTTTAAGGCGAATCATCGGTTAGAAGTGGGAGGAAAGCTTAGGAAAAGAAGTGGTCCCAAATACCCTGCTAATTACATGGTCATACCTAAGTACACACAAGACGATCACCTTCAGCATATGCTCGGGGTCAAAACACAAGCATCTCCCATGGGGTTTTCTACCCCACAACTAAAACGGAGAAAAGCTTCAAAAATGTGTTTTTTTAAGGAGCCTTTGCAAGCAAGTCAGAAGCTTGAACTCAGCAGATCTTGCGAAAACCGAGCGACAAAAGAAGAGATCTGGTGATTTCCCCGGAGCTCACTCATATATTATCCTAAATTCTCTCCCAGAGACCCATGCCAAGAGAAAGCTTTATAAATCTGCAAATCACCAAGCAGTGCCCACTGGAGCATTCAGAGCACCGAACAGACTGGCTGCAAAATTCCGTTGCAAATCCGTTTAGTTTGCCAAGGTGGCAGCAAAACACAGGTTTAGGCTTAGAGGAGGAGGAGGAGGAGGAGGAGAAGGAGAAACAGCAGAATGAACACTGGAGATCACATTTTAAAACGCCGGAGAGTAACCTCGAGTTTAAAAATCTTTCCTTTTGGACAATGTATGTATGTATAAATGTATGCATGCATGCATGCATGTGTGCATGAATGTGTCTGTATCTTATATAGATGTTTGATTTTTTTTATATATGATTCACTGATTTTTTCACTGTTAACTATGTTTGGGAGGGAATGTAACTGAATAGAGTCCTTGGATTTGCTTTGCTGCTTTAGATTGCTACAAAAATAATCAGACTGAAAAGGGGACTCAGATGCATGGTATTTATGTTTTAGATTATCTATGCCCCTAAGAGGTAAGAACACCATGTTATGTGTCCCTGATCTCAATTAGAGGCCATTAATGCAATTACTTGTCATAGCAAGAGGAAAATAAAATAAAGAAACAGGAGGAGGAGATATAGACATACACACACATACGTTTGTATTTGTTTGTGTGTTTGTGTATTTTCAGACAAAATCTCTCAAACACAAGGAACATTGTAAGTGGGCCAATGCAGTAGATATCCTGCTGGACTTGGCTCAAGAAGATGTGGGTTTAAATTCTGACTCAGATACCTATTAGCTTTATGACCTTAAGCAAATTACTAAGCCTCTCCATGCCTTAGTTTACTTTCTATAAAATGAAGACTTAAACTAGATAACATAATAGCCCTAAATTCTATGAGCCTAAGTGTCTGATTGAGTGTGAGGGAATGCAGAGAAATAGCAGATAATCATAGCAGATTTAAATGAAATTTGATGTAGCAATGAGCTATTCACAAAATGGTGACAAACTATATTTGGAAAGAAAAAATAGATAAATTCACAAAGGGAAAAGGGAGGGAAAAAAAACAAATGGGTGAGCTGCCAATGTTTATTTTAAAGTGTATTTGGAGATTCAATTGTTAACTTCAGATCAGAACTACAAAAAATCAGCACATTTGACATTATCCTCAGATTTTCAGAAACTGCTTACCGAAAGGATTAGAATTCTCAAAACAGCAATAAAAGTGTTTTCAGTTTGATTTAAGGTAAAATTTTATTACAACCTTAAGCTCTTTTAATTCCCCAAACTCCTGCCTCTCTTCACATTCAAGAGTCCTTCCCCAAACTACACTTAGATGATTTAATATCTACATTCAAAAATACTTTTGACAGTCACCATCACTACATCACTGTGTCCCAATCTATAAAATTCAAGAAGCAAAATCAACACATTGGATCCCCCAAATTAGAAACCAAATATTATTATAAATAAATAAAGACTAACAATTGCATTCATACTGTACTTTTACATTCATAAAGAGCTTCTTTCTTTTATATCAACCCTGTCAGTTACCTAGTAAAGTAGCTATCTCCATTTTAGAGAAGACTTGCCTAGTCAAACAGCTAGTAGACTATGCAGTGAAACTCCAACCCAGTTCTTTTATGCACTCTTTTCCATGTACCAGGCAGCTTTGATATTATATTCAGATAAAAATTCCTTCTCCCTCAGTGGCAAGGGGCATGCTTGCTTTAATTTGCTTTGCTTTGCTTTGTTTTTTGTCTAAACCTGTGACTTCATCAATGTAGAGAATTCCCAGTCTAGAAACTGTTTCCCCTTATTGAAGAGGACCAGGGTCTAATTTAGTCTTAAGAGTTGACTGGAAATGAATATTAAGTGACTTGACTTGTCAATAGTCACAGGCCAAACCTCTCTCTACCTTCCTATGCAGCCTTTCAAGAATAGGATAGCTATTGTTAAATATTTGAAAAGCTGTCATGTAGAAAAAAGGGGATTTAGTTTTTGTTTTCTTTAGTTTTTAATCTGCTTGACACCAAAGGTTAGAGATGGCACCAGTGGTATGAAGTTACAAGGTGGAAGATTTCAGCACAGTATAAATAACTTTCCTCAATATAGAGAGCTTTGAGTTACCCCAAAATGGAAAGAATGACCTGTCTTTTGAAGTGATGAACTCCCTCTCACTAAAAAATGTTCAAATAGAAGCTGGATGATCATTTGTTAGGGGTAGTGTATAGAGATCTGAACTCCTAGATAAGGAAGGCTTATAGTAGATGACCTGTTAGATGTGACATTAAAAAATTCTAGGTCAAGTCTCCAGTATCATATTTAGACCTGCTGGCAGTCTTTCCTCAGAGAACATACTCCTAACCTATCCATCTATTTTCAGTCACTCAGGTCTTTACTTAAGAGGGACACTAGTTGGTAAAGACTAGTTAAATCTGTACAAATCCATTCTCAATAATGGAAAAAAAATAGGTTTTGCTGATATAAATTCCCACATCATTATTTCTTATTGAATTCATTATTGTTTTTTCCTGCAGGATGGTAAAAGTAAAGAGTACTGGATTTGGTATCAGAGGACCTGGGTTCAGATCAGATTTTTGACATTTACTACCCATGTGACATTGGGCAAGTTAAGTAACTTCTCTTGACCTCTGACTCCTCAGTCTTGAAAGGGGGACTGGGATAGCTAATGTTCAAGGAAAAGAGGAACACCTTTGTTAAAGGTCAATCTGTAAATCTGTATCTTGTGATTTAATATTCTCATTCTAGAATTTTGTTTTCCTATGAGAACTGGAAGATTTCTGTGGAAGTGATTGCTTGATTATCTGTCTGCCCAAAGCCTTGATTTCTTCACTTTTCAATGAGTGTTACATGATGATTATAAATGAACAAAAAGAAAGGTACATATTGACAGGAAACAAAAGCACTTTAAACCATGGAGATTTCCTCTACATAAACCTGCCATTTGTTAAGCAGCTACTTTCTCTATTCCAAAGGGAAGCTGGCAGGAACTAAAGACAAACCTTTTCCAATTTAGTTCTAAAGGAATAAGTGAGGGGAACTCCCTTCTTTTGAAGGAGCTTTGGGATAGAGAGGGGACAGAGGGAGGAGTGAAAGCCTCTTTAAGAAGGGATGAAAGATTCATCCAAACATTTATCCAGCCCTGGAAGCTACCAATCTAGAAAATGTTTCTAACCCATCAACATCTACATGATTATCATTCAGGATGAAGGGTAATTGAAAAGTTAAGGTTTTTTTTTTTCTCTTTTTAAAAAATTTTCCTGCTTTACTCAGGTAACTCACTTAAGTTACTTTGTCTATAAGATTTTGAATTAAGGCATGTACATATTTTCACATGCTTCTCCACAGACATCCATGAGATAACTCATTTTACATAGAGGTATATGGTGGTATGTGATATAATCTCTAGTGAAAAGAGAATTGACTAAGACTTAAAAAAAAAACCTGGGTTCAGGTTATGAATCTTCCATATTCTGACTGGATAGACCCTAATTCATTCTCAGTACCCTCTCCAAACTAGAAGACTCAATAAGTTGAAGAGAAGATGCAAATGTGTATTAATAAAGGCAGTAGCCCCCCACCACCACCCCAGCTTCCTATCACAATGTAATCATAGATTAGGTAAGGAAAAATATATGCAAGTTCATATACATAAACATATATGTTTATATATAGACACATATATGCACATCATATTTAACAAGTAATAAAATGTACATATATATTGTTCATCTATATACACATACATTAATTTTTTCTTATATATATAAATATACAAAATATGTGTGTTAAGGTTTATAAAGTTTAATAGTTTGTCAGTCTAAATCTTTTTCTCCATGACTGTGCTTCAGATATTTAAAAATAGCTCTTAGAGTTCTTCCTATGAGACAGCCTGGGGTAGTGAATAAAGAAAAGAACTTGGAAAACATGGGTTCAAGTTCTCTCTGTGACACTTAACCCATGTGTTATTTTCCTCATTTCTTAAACCCCTAAATTCCCAATTCTCTAAAAATCTTAGTTATATATCAGAAGATAATAATAGTTAGTATTTATATTATGGGCCAAGGTACTATGCTAAATGCTTTATAAATGTGATCTCTTTTGATCCTTATACAATCCTTTAAGGTAGGTGTTATTTTTTATCCTCATTTTACAGTTGAGGAAACTGAGGCAAACAGAGGTTAATTAAGTTGCTTGGTCATAGAGTTTAATGACTGAGGATGAACTTGAAAACCTCAGTCTTACTGATTCATGCCCAATATTCTATCTACACTGCCATGTATACAGATAACTGTATACAGACCTTATAAAGCTAAGGTTCAAAGAAAAGAGGAACACCTTTGTTAAAGGTCAAGTATTCCATTAGCCTTTTTAAAATGTATGTAGTTGTTATGGTAACACATTTGTGCATGTTTTTCAAGACAATTTCATACAAAACATAGCTGAATTCTTGCAGCAATGAGCAGGGCTATCATGGGGATTTGACTATATTTGGATTTCTATCTTTCCATCTATTGTAACTCCACAAAAAAAAAAATTCTGCATTTTGATGCTTAGATATCACAAGGACTAAATATCTTTAGATATCCCCCTCTGCTACAGAGCACTGACCTAACAGAATTCCAGTTTGCTAACCCAAGGGAATTCCTGTGTTTCCCAGTCTATTAGATCATAAATTATATCTGTGTTTCTGTCATCCATTTTCCTTGCTCATTTCCTCTTTCCAGATCATAGAGACAACCAGGAAGTTCTGTGCTGCTTAGTGTTCTTGTTTCTGTTCTTAAGAGTTAATGTTCTTGGTGATGTGATGGCTATGTATGTGGGGGGGGGGGGTTAATTAAGTTATTTGGATCTCAACACTTTGTCCAAGTAGAAAAATTCTAATCATTCCTTTCCCCTCACCCCTCCAATGAATTGTAACAAAGATTTTAAATGGAAACTTGATAATGCAATTTTTAAGTAAAAAATTTGCAATCGCACCTCTACCCCACCCCCAAGACTCACTTTTTTTAATGAACATTTCAACAGGTTTAAAACATTTTGAAAATGTATGAAAGGTATTAATCAAGAGGAAAAGTTACTCTCTTAGTGTTAGAAATACGTTATTTGGGACCGTGGTAGGTGGGATTAAAACTCCCCTTCCTAGGAAGTGAAAGAATGATGTTGCCTGTCATTCTGATGTGAAAGCCTTTGCTGAGACAGGTTCCTAACAAAAGCCTAGAGGCTCCTTTCTCTAAGAAGTCAGACACTGTAATTAACTAGAGCTTGGCTCTGAAAGCCCCTCCCATTTCCCTTGGCTTTATGAAGAAATCTTTAATTATTCACAAAATACAGTGACTTGGTATCAGAATTCATGCACTTTAAATTATGGGAAGAAAATTATGAGCTTTGTAGATGTTCAGTCTATTACCTCTAATGTATGGGTCATTTTCTTACTAATAGGAACGGAACAGGCTTTTAATGTTTGTGTTTTCAAAATAACCTGCCAGTGACTCTCCTTTTCCCAGAATGATTCAAGAGTTGAAGCTTTTTAAAAAATACTGTAGCAGATAGGAAATTTCCTTTTGTCTCAGAAATAAGTAACAAGAAACCAGTCAATCGGACCTATCCATACTTTATTGTGTATTTATAAATTTTCATACTTTTTTGAATGATTTAAAATCTTTTGTCTTACTAGATCCTTGTGACAAATCTATAAAGTAGATAAAACTTATTTATCCTTATTTTACTAATAGGGAAATTGAGATAAAGTAAATTAGAGCCTAGATCAAAAGCACCATAGCTTTGGAGCAGAAAGTTCATCCCTACTTACTTGCTCATAAGGAACCTGAAGCCCATTAAGCTTTAGTGGTTTGCTCAAGGTCAAACAGATTATACAAATGGGAGGAGGAATTTGAACTGGGGACCACTGACTCCAGAGTATACTGTTGTTCAATAGTTTCCTATTCCACCTGACCTCATATCTGTGGGGTTTCCTTGGCAAAAATCCAGGAGTTGTTTTCCATATCCTTCTCAATTTATCCTCTAAATGAAAAGCTGAGGTAAAATATGGATTGCATGATTTACATGATCACATAGCTAGTAAATGTCTGAGTCATTATGATTTGAATTCAGATCTTTCTAAAGATTTCAGACTTTGGTACTCTACTCTCCCAAAGAATACTGTGCCTCATCACAATTATTCAAATGCTTTGTACACTAAATCACAATAAATTCATCTACTTACCAGACTGACTATTTATCCTTGTTTGTAAGGGAGATCAAGGTGGAACTTTTCCATGTTTCTATAAATTAAAAAGTAAATTCATTTAATGACCTAACATCCTCCAACCAAGCTCTGTCCCATGAAGATTACTTTAGGTATTACTGAAATAAAACTTAATAGCTCTAAGAAGATGTTTTAATGTCTATGAATATTTTAATATGATAAAAACGATTTAGTTACATCTTCTACCACTATCAATAGGGTTTTTAACATTTTTAAAAGCAAGTGATGAATCTTGATAAAAATCGGAGAGAACAGTAAAAGTGGAATGAGCACTTCTAATCAATCTCACTGATTCAAAACAGCCTATTTAATTCTACCAACTTGGCCCAAATAAATTCTTCTTCCCCCTCCTCAAGATAGTCATACAAATCCAGGGACAATCTTGCTTTCTTCCACTTCTCTGAAACCAAAAATATGTTGACATATTTTCACAAATAAAAGACCTTAGTTCTCACAGCCAACTGAATTAAGGCCAAGGGCCATAAATGAACATTAGAAAGAATTATTAGTCCCTCTAAAGAAGATTCTCTCTTCATCAGAAATTACCCTTCTAAAAGTATATAAATACTTTATTTTTACTGGGTATGAAGAATGGTTAGTTGGTTCCTGTCCTTCGTTATCAAAGAAGATCAAAATGACATGGCTATGTTTCAGACAATTACAAACTGGGAATACTCTGCCATAGGCTGGGCACAAATGGGCTATGTGAACCCCTGAGTGCTTACTCTAAATATAAAGAGTACATGTTTTACAAAAAAAACCTATTACTTCTGATAGAGTTCAAGATAGTTTTGTTATTTCATTTAAAAGATGGACACTGAAGGCAATTACAGTTTTCTTTAGGTTTCTGTCCCGTTTAGACAATAAAAATACTGTTTTGTATGGCCATCAGGGTTCAGGTTTTCTACTCATTCCTCCCCCCCACTGCCCGCCCCCATCAAACAAGTGAAAGACAAATGAATTAAGAAATAAATCAAACACAATGTCAAATGCCAAAAGAAAAAAAAACAGAAAGACAACATTTTGTCCATCAAAGTGCTTAGATCAAGCATCTTTCCTTTCTCAGATGATAAAATTAACCTGTTTTGAGTAGTCAGAAGATAAATAAGGAAAAAAAAACACCATTGGTGTTTCCCATGAAGCTTCTAACTTAGAGAAGTTCTTATTCTGCAATAGATAAACATATCATTTTACTGGGTTTTGCTCTGAAAATTTCAGGGCAAAAAAATTTAGGAAGTCCAACTCAGCATATGGTAGTTATTTTGTATTCTGATAAGTTACTATTACATTTTCATGACTTAGAAGTAATGGAAATATGCAGTGGAAACAGTTTCCCATCTTCGAAAATATAAAGATCATAGACTACAGATTTG
This sequence comes from Macrotis lagotis, assembly GCF_037893015.1. NCBI lineage: Eukaryota > Metazoa > Chordata > Mammalia > Peramelemorphia > Peramelidae > Macrotis > Macrotis lagotis. The sequence goes on from NC_133661.1 coordinate 234,162,364, forward strand.
TGGACAATGAACCAAGAGGCCTCAACACAGTCAGTACTTTTTCTGTCAGTTATATTTGAGCTCTGGTTGACAATCTAGCTTCAGTTTTCTTGGCCATAAGTTTGCACACAAGAACTGGTAAAGGTAGAGTTTATGCCACTCTAATGGTTTCCTTTATAGCCGGGAAGACCTTATTTTTTAGACTTTGGGGAACTGTTGATAGAATGAACGAGGTTAAAACTCTGACTAGATCTACCAAACCAATGAACCATTCATCACTCAGTCATGAGAATATTCCCAAATGGAAGACAGAGAGAGAAACTAGTTTAATGAGCTCTGAAGCATGAATAGAAATGAAAATGTACTACCAAAAGACTTGAAGGAAATCTGTGTGTTGACATTATAAAATATATTTTGTCATGGATATGAATCATATTTTTTCATAATATCACTAATGTTTTAGGAGAAAAATGTATTGTAAACTTTTAAGAAAAGATTTTTCATCTTTTGGGGTGTTTTTGACCCTTTTGGCAGTCTTGGAATTTCTTTTCAGAATAATGGTATGGATTTTTTTAATATTTATAATTGATGAAATGCTATTTTCAGTTAGATATTTGTAACAATCAATATCTAATTTTTCCTATCCAAATTTTCAGCCCCCTCATTTATTGATGAAACACAAATTAAGAAAGGTTACATTAAATCAATATGAGACGTTATTACTGTAATAATAATAATAATTATTATTATTATCAGTAGTAGTAGTAGTAGTAGTAGTAGTAGTAATATAGGCACTAGATTTGATACATTTTATGAAATGTTGCTGACGCTCAAGATCTTATGTTATGTGCTCTAATTTATTTCAGTTGGAGTATTCATTAATCACTGCCAGACCCTAGGGGAACAAATTTAAAAATGAAAATAATTACTGCTCTCAAGGTGGTTATATTCTTCTGGAGTAGGTATAGGGTCCAACATACCTAGATAAATAACTGCAGAATTTATGCAATTAAATTCAAGCAAAATAATTTTGGACATGATATAAAACAGTAATAACCAGGGAGATTAGGAAAAACCTTATATAAGTACTTTAGCTGGCACTAGGTATTTCATGAAGTAGACTGAAGGAGAGAGCTACAAACAAACAAATAGACAGAAAGGGATGAGCATTTTTGCCATGAGGAACAGCCTGTGCAAAAGCATGAAGGTGGCGAGATTTCCCATCTTGTCAGGGAAGGGGAAGAGAATATAGACTGAGAATTATGAGACTTTCTATGTGTACAAATCTAGTAAGTAGCTGAGCTAGAGCTTGAATTAACCTATGAATTGACTTTAAGTTGTCTGTTTTTCTCTTCCCCCCTCTTTATATATCAAGTAGCACCAAAGTTTAATTTAAAAGAATGGCACTGTAGTGGGAAAGGCAGATCTAAGATTGAGAATAAGCCCAACTGGGTATTTACTAGCTTTGCAATTTACTAACTTTTTGACCTTAAGCTTGTCAATCTTCTTTGACTCACAGTTTCCTTAGCTGTCAGATGGAGTTTTTTATTCCTTTCCTGCCACTTCATGGAATTTATTTTATGATAACCAAATGAAATGATATCAACCCATTGAAAAACTCAAAACTGCACAATTGCAAGGTAACAATAAGACATATTATGCTCTATTAATCCTTGAAAACACTATTATCTTTTTTCTCTATATTTTAGTAAGACTTAAAGCTGGAAAGAGATCATAGAATCATAAATCTAAAGGTGGAAAGGGCTATTTTCAGAGTAAGAAGGGTAACTGATTTCTCTAAAATGTCCACAGCTGGCAGTTAGAAGAATTGTGAATCAAATCCAGGTCTTTGGACCCCTAACCCAACACTTTTTTTTTCTTTTCTGAAAAAAATGCCAGGATACTTCCTCTAGAAATGACCAATTTCTTATTTATATTCCTACATTTAAAATAAGGATAAAAGACTGATTTTTCCTTGTATTCAAGTTGTTTGTTCCTAACCCTACCCCGTGTAATGCAGAACTGGTGAGTGGAAGCCCCATCCTCAGAGCATACACCATGTGCTCTATGAACTGCCAAGCCAAGTGAGGAGACCTGATGAATCCACTTCTGAAATGTAATGAAGGGCCCTGCTCCCCACCTCAGAACATGTTCATTTGCAATTATTCTATAACAACTCTTCATTTACTTACTACAAAATGAAGAAAAGAACTCCTGAAAGGCTACTGAACCAGAAGTAGATGTGCATCTAAAAGATATCAGCTAGGTGATGCTGTGAATAGAGCACTGGCCCTGGAGTCAGGAGGACCCGAGTTCAAATTTGACCTCATACACTTAATTTCCTAGCTGTATGACCTTGGGCAAGTCACTTAGTCCCATTGCCTTAAAAAATAAAAATTTTAAAATAAATAAATAAAAGACACCAACCAACCAAAGCTAGCCTTCCCTATTTCCTGCCTGCTTGTTTTTGAGTGAGGAGGCAAGAATTGATGTAAGCCTCCAGGTGGGGAGAGAGAACTAGTACCAGCAGCATTCTCTTCCAACCTGCGTCATCTTGAAACCATCAACATATAGCCGTGCTATTGCTGCCATGACTGTTTGATCTTTTCTTTCCTGCCTTAGATGGAAAAGTATTGGAAACAGAATGAACTGAGTTGTGACCTTGGGGGTTTTGAAAGGGCAAGAGGTTCACCAGGGGTCTAATTGAAATGTGTTATCTGATTGCCAAGTCAAACCTAGTCTTCTAGCAGAGTTCTGAGAAGAGACTAGGATCTTGTTCCATGGTGGATCAACTAGCAGCCAAGATGCTGAGTCCTAAGTAAAGGACCAACTCTGTTTTTTAGAATTGCTGGATTTGGAAGTGAACTTGATGGGGTAAGTATTTTATAGCAACTACTTTAAATTTGAGTCCATAATCTTGGAAAAGGAACTGAACAAGGCTCCATATCCCCAATAAGATACTAAGGATTTTCTTCAGAGGTTGAAATATCATTTTAATGTCATTATCTCAAGCCCCCATTCTAATATGTTCTCTCCCCCAAAAACATTCACTTGTGATTTGTGCTTTAGTATTACTAAGCCAATTAATATATCAATTAGCCTTTATAAAAGAATGCTTACAGAAAAGACATAGTAAGACAGGTTTCAGGACTACTAAGTTCTATTTAGTAGAACACTGGAAAACAGTGACCATCATACACTAAAGTTCCTACTGCCTATATATGTGACTGAGTATTTGCAAAAGAAAAAATTCTTTCTCCTCTCACATTAAAGGAAGGAAAGACTTGAAGTTTGGTGAGAAGCAAGAAATGAGCGATGTATTTGGGGGTGGGATGTGAAGGCTTCATGACAAGGCGGAAAAAGGAGAGAAAATGGAAGCATGGTCAACTTTCTTTGCTTCAGCTACCTCTATTGTTATGACCACTAAAATGACTTGAAAGACAATGCTGAAGAAAAAAAGTGATATAAAAAGGTAAGGGACTGTAGCTCCTCCTTGTTTAGTGAATACAATAATGGTAAAACATCTACACTTTTTTGGGGGGAGGGTCACTGAATCTGTTTCTCATTCCTTATTTCTTTTGTAGCAATCTATTAATATAGGTCTTTGACTAGCTACTCTAGGGGTAGGGTAAGGCCTAGGTCCCTGCTAGGGATACTGGCATTTGTGATCTTCTATCATTTGGGGTGGGGAAAGGTGAGTTCTCACAGACTCAGGACTGTAGTACAGTTTTCCAATGGAACAGAGTTTGAACTCAACTTGAAAAGACACAGACACATGGCTAAGTGGATACCGAGAACAAATGGAGAGGCTATCACAATGACTCTCATGATAGGGTTTTAGCAGCTGGAGCTTTTGCTTGTTGATCTACTTATTAAAAAATTTGAAAAGAGAGGTAAGTATCTCTTAAGAAATGTGGAAATAGGGAAATTAGTTTAAAATTTCTCTCAACTATCTCTCTTTGCCTTTAATATGCTTTTGTGTGTTTTTCTTGCTATATCTTTAAACTCTTTCTCCATCCTTATTTGACTTTACATAGAAACCTATGATAGATTATGAATGTGGTATGCTATCTTGTCAGTCTATTAGTTATCTTGGGAGGAGAGAGGGATTGTATTAAACACTAGCTCAAGTGAATATGTGAAATTTCAGTAGATCAGAAATTTGAATCTCTATCCAGATGTTATGAATCTCTACTACCTTAGAGGCTTAAGAACTCTATGTGATTTAAAAAATTAACTTGTATAATTTTATAACTTTATGAAAAGCTGAATTTAAACAGGACCCAAACCTTTTGTTTTCCCCTCTGAGTTAAATATGTCATCATTCCTCTTCAGAATCAGGTCATTCTTATGTAAAAGAACCAAAAAGTTTCCTTTGACATGGGGAAAGAAAAGGTAGTAGAGGTTAGGTCACTCCCAAAGCCAGGCCAAATATAAGTATGCCTTAGCAACAGAAATACATTTGTAAACATTTATCAACTTACTCTCTAGAAAAATAAAAAATGTACTCAAGACAGTACTTTTTAGTTTAATGTACTTTTAACATTCCCCTTATTATTTTCTTAAACCAGATGATCAATAAAATAATACAACCAAACCTGATATGTAGGGTTTGCCAATTTCCAGGGTATAAATGCTCACATTGAAAATTTAACAGTTGACCCTCAGGAGCCAGTTTGAACAAGGGCCAACATTGACACCCTTGCTTAGGAAGGAATAATCCTCTTTCCAGTTAGGAAGAGGGAAAGTCCTCCCCGGCCATACCTGCACTTACTCTTTAAAGAATTTCTATTCCTTTTCTATGTTGGCATAAATGTTTTTAAAATTGCACTAGTTTCTCTAAGATATGATTTAGGTTGTGGGTGTGTCCTTGGTAGGGATGAAAAGAAGCAACAAAGTGGGAGGTTATGGTTGCTCTGGAGACAGTGAAAGAGAGAAAGAAGGCAAATTTCTTCATACATTGATGGGGTATGATTTAGGGGAATAGAAATCCAGGGATTTTTATTTATTTATTTATTTTATTAAAAGCATACTATTAAACTTCCCAGAAATAAATTGGGTTCTCTTGAACAAAGAAGGAGCTAGCATTGGTATTGGTTACATCTTTTCTCTAAGACCACCTGAGCCCCTTCAGTTGAGCTTGAGCAGTTATCCTTCCCTCAATATTTTACCCTGGCAAGTTTTAAAATAAAATCACTAACTAACCATGATGAACAATCCAGGAGTTATCTAAGGATCATGCCAATGAGACATCTAAAGGGAAGCTCTAGAAATAGTTGTGTCTACCAGAGAGCTGGGGCCATACTAGAGCAAGTAGTTAGCTTTCCTGATTAAATCCAACCATTCCAAACCCCAGCCACTGTAACACATGGTAGCTTAAAGGTTGCATTATGCATGCATGCTCTATTGTTTCATAGGCGATATAAACACTGAAAGCTCATTGAACATAAATCTCCTTTTAAATGACTTCTTTCTAACTTAACTCTATGATGCCTTTGAGAATTCTTTAACTAAGTTTCATTTTAGTCTTCATTCGATGCCGCCTAGGGGGGTACCTGTAAATCTCACTAGGAATAAGTAATGAATATATAATATTCCCAACTTCACTTCTCACTCTCTAGACTTAATCACCTCTCCACCAGCAGCCTTCTTACCCTGGAGATGCTTCCAGCCTTAGACCCTCTTTATTTTTGAATCCTAGTTTCATAAACGTTTGTTGTTGTAACATCCCTAGTCCAGACCTTTATTTCATGGGCATGTTCATTTCAGTCCTGGCTTGACACCTTGCTCTTCTGACTTCTTCATCTTCCTACCACATAGGTTTGTCCCCCACCCCCATTAGAACATGATCTTGTGGAGAGGAATTTGATTTCTCTCTCTCTGTGGCTCTTTCTCTCTGTATCTCTTTCTGTCTGTTTTCCTTCATTCCTCTTTCCTCTCCTGTCTTCTCCTCTACTTTGTTTCTCTCTGTCTCTGCTCCCCCTCCCCCATCTTCAAATATTTCACACAATTTGTTAACAGTCAGTAAGGTATAAAGAACTGTTTGGGTTGTTGTCATAGTAGGTAAAGTAAGGCATTTATCTAATGCAAAAGAATATTCCTTTAAAGCTTCAGTCAAAATAATGCTTCAAAATCAGAGTTAGGAGGTTAGCAGGACACAATCATATTCCCTGAAAAACAGCTGAGGAATTGAATATTTTACAATTCAGTGGTGGCTTCTGGTCAGACAACATCACAAATTGGAGAGGGTTGTTACTAAATTATTTCTAAATGACTGTTTAGACATGATTAAGATTAAAATTTTCTCTAAGTTTTCTAAATAATTAAAATTCCTGCAGGTTAAACATAGTCTATTTTGAGAATATCTAGAAACCAAGCTTTTATCCTGAATCTAAATCAGAATGTATTGATATTTATTTTTGATCCAGCAAATTGTGTTCTTTTTTTTGATGAGCTAAGTAAAATTGTCTTAGTTTACATGTTATTAATATCTTTACATTGCTGATTTTGTTTCATCTCCTCAGTTTTTTTTTTTGTTTTGTTTTGTTTTGTTTCTTTTAAAGAAGATTAAGTATTGGTCTGAACTTGTTCATTGAAAACAGGAAAGTGGATTAGATTACTAGATGACCCCTTGAAAGTCCTTTTAATTATAGGTATTATATTCTCAACTGGTGTTGCATGTAAAAGGGGGGAACATCTTTTAAAATCTGAAATTCACAGATTTTATTCGTAACAGGAGATGACACCAACTTCTGCTTGCAGATTTTACTTGCAGTTTTACAGTGCTAGACTTGTCGACAGGAAGACGGGATTTCAAACCCTCCCTCCTCCCATCATTGTGTAGGCATGAACAAGTATCAACTTCTCTGAGCCTCAGTTTCCTCTCCTCTAAAAGGTGTCTAATTATAACATCATGAGACTGTTGTGAAGATTAAATATGAAATGCATAAAACATTTTGCCAACTTTAAAGCATTATATAAATTTCACTTATGATGGTAATGACACTGTGCCAAAGGAAACTAGCTGAATCCCTTTTGCTGATTTTTTTCTTTTCCTCCTATATTTATCCTGTAGCAAAGTCTTCTTTCATAATGTTCTGGATAGATGGCACCTAGGTGGTAGAGTGGATAGTCTTCTGGCCCTGGAGTCAGGATTCAGGAGTCAGGAGGCCCTGAGTTCAAATCCAACCTCAGATACTTAATAATTGCCTAGCTGTGTGACCTTGGGCAAGTCACTTAACCCCATTGCCTTAAATTGTAAAAAAAAAAAAGGACTATAATGCTCTGGATAAGATGCTAATGAGGCTAAGGTTGCACCTGACTGAATGAACCAATTATCCTTTCTCCTTTTAATTGCCTCAGACCTCATTGCGAATTCTAGGCAAATGCCATTGGTAGACCAGGCAGGAGAATACAAATGAATAAAAAGTCACGCCTCCCCCTCAGTATATTATTCAAGTCTTGGAACCCACTGATAGTGAGAAAGCCAACACATGATATCTTCCTATGATTTTGCAAATTACCTTTTTCCAGGGTTTTTAGGCTCACTTAAGGGAGTTACTTCCTCCAAAGGGAAAACAAGACATTAGCAACAAATATATCTTATTCATTGCTATTGCTATTTTCGAGATATTTTTAATTTCTTTTACAATTTTCAGGAAGCAAATGTAAATGACTAAGTTCTCTAAGAACATGCTATTTCCCTGAATCTTATATCTCTTTGTCACATGGAGGAGTTTTTAGAGTTTTCAGAGGCTTTTACAAGCAGAGTGAAGCTCTATAAAAGTAATGTTAAGTTGGAAAAAATCAGCACATTTGCCCCAATGATAAAATAGCCTAGCCATATTTGAGCATATTCATTACCAGAGGGTTGACTACTTAAGAGAGGGAGGGAGAGAGAAAGAGAGAGAGAGAGAGAGAGAGAGAGAGAGAGTTTGAGAGAAGAGATAATAAGAAGCTAGAACTGCTAGTTCAGTGATTATATAAATATAGCTATCAAGAGAGATATTATTCTAGATATACATGTGTATCAATTAATCAGACTAAGATAGTTTTGCTCCCATATGTGTATGTATATATATATGCACATATAGGGATACATATTCTTATGTTTATATATATATATATATATATATATATATAAATAATTGCTCACATGTGACAACTTAGGGACAATTATATTTTTTGTAAATATATATTAATAGCTTTTGTTTTTATAAACCTCCTAAATTTCTGAATATATTCACTTCAACCCCCAAAAGTCATTATTCACAATAAGGAATATATATGTATATGCACACATACACACAAACACACACACACAAACATATATAAGTATATGTGTATATATATATATATATATATATATATATACACATATATGAGAAATAAACTAAACAATTGGAATTATGTCCATACCTTTTGACTCAAAGTTTCCAATGTTATCCACATGGTCAAAGAAAATGTATGCAAATAATGGTGAAGCTGGAAGACTATCTTCTAAGGCATAGAAGGGTTGTACCCTGTCTATGACTGTAGCCATATCAATGAATAAATGGAACCTTGAAGAATTAAGGATATGAACAAGTAACTGTCACATTCATAATATAAGGTACTGACCAATATCAGATATACTGTGAAATTCCACATTTATATTCCAGTGACTCAGTATCATGCTGTGTTTAATCTCAACCATTCATTTGCTTATTTAGCTTCATCAGGAGGCTGGTAGAAAACCAATGTCCTTTCTTTTGGTCATATTATATCTAGTCATTTCTTTCTGATGCAGCTGGGTCATTTATTTTTGTCCCTAATTTTAAGCTTTCTTCAGGATTTGAATAAATTTTGCCCAGGACATTCAGTCTATTGAAAATGCAGCCATATTTTATATATTATTTCGAGAAAGTACTTGAATATAACACCAAGGGACCAACCAATAATAGAACCACTTGAAATGTTCTTGAGCTAGTGCAATTCCTGCACTTCATGAACATCCTCTTCATCTACCTAGTGACTTAACGTTCTTTGGCCAGAGTTTAAAGGGAAGTTTCTTCAAATAACAATCTGAATGAAAATAATTCACAAGAAGAGATTAACAGTTGTTGATATCCCCTACCCCACCTAACACCTGTAAAAATGAAACAAACACTTTTTAACACACCAGTTCAAATAGGATTGTTTGAGCACTCTCAGTTCTGTGAATAAAAGATGCTAGATACAAGTGAAGTATTACTGTACAGTAACATGTAATATTTTGAAATGCCTAACAAAGAGTCACACATAAGCTGAAGGGAAAGGGAGGAAAATATGGAAACATTTAAAGGAAGGATGTGACTCACAGGAAGATTGCCAATCTGAAAACACAGAGAAATATAGGGAGGAGATCTCCAGAATGGAGAAGGAAAATAAGTGGTTTGGGGAGCAGATGGTGCTATATCTCATTCTTAGAGATAAGAACAGTGAAAAATCTGCTTTTTCCCTTGAAAAAGTTATATAACTTATATTTGTTATTTCATTCCATCCCTTTTAGGAGTGATTTCATTTATAATTCCTTCTCATTCCAGATTGGAATTTTATCAATTGCCTAGAGATGATTTCTGCTGTCATCCTGAAGAAACAACAACACACCTTTATTTATCATTCAATAGATTCCAGGAACTATGTTATGTTCTATAATTTTCATTTCATTTAATCCTTAAAACAATGCTTGGAGGTGTTATTATTCCCAGTTTACAAATGAGGAAACAGGCAAAAAGAGTAACTTACAGAGGATCATACAGTTCAAATTGTCTAAGACCTTATTTGAACTTAGGACACCCTGTCCCCAGACTCGGAATTTATCTACTGTGTCACCCAATAATGATTTCTGTCTCTCTCCCCATGTATGCTGTGTCCCTATCCCCTTCTTGATTCTTTCCTTCAAATATTGCATATAGACACAAGGTCAGTGAGATTGATGCACACTTATAAGGTGAAATATTTTTGATAATTCCTCATTATGGAGTTTTTCATTGTATTTTGGGGTATCATTTAATGTCCAGGTGGCATCCAAGTGGCACAGTGATTAGAGCACTGCCCTGGAATCAAGAGGATCTGAGTTCAATTTTGACCTCAGACACTTAATGCTTACTAACAGTGTGTCCTGAGGCAAGTCACTTAACCCCAACTGCCTCACATCCAGGGCAATCTCCAGTCATCCCGATTCATATCTGAACACTGGACCCAGTTGGTTCCAGAGGAGAAAGTGAGGTTTGTGACTTAGCATAGCACCCTTCCCTCACCCCAACCCCTTACTCAAATCCAATTCACGTACAAATAATGGCTTCAATTCTTTATAAAAAAAGGACAAATAAAAATCTCTTCCTATATTGCTTTTTTGGCTTGTCTCTTAGGCCAGCATAGCTAGGGCATCATCAAGGGGGGAAAATGTTACTTTAAATGAGTTTTAGGGATAATTTGGGGTTTCATATTCTTATCTAGCATCATTCTAAGTATCCAACATCCAGCTCCTCCCCAGTCCACATAATGCTACCCATCCCTATCCTGTCTCAATAGTCAGTGTCTTTAAAGAGTCTAGAAACTTTTGGCAAGGAAAACCACTGCCAAACAATGAAACATTTCCTTTTCATGTATGTTGAGCTATGTCAGGACTTTTTAGATCTTGATAATCCCTCCAAGAGCTGTTCAAATGCCCCCATGCTAAAAGTGGAACATTGAAATGATGTCAAAAATCAATGACAGCATGGCTTATGCCATCACAAGTTCTATAATTCCAATATGACAAGTCTTGAGCATGTCCAGATGTAGGTGGGGAAGGTTTCATTTAGCCTGCTGAGAATCCAACTTGGAAGCAGATAGTAGGAAGCTGTTCATTTAGAACTTTGCTATATTCACATCATCCAGACGTGGGGTTTGTATTTCCAGAGGAAATGCAAAACCATTGTCTAAATGTTATATGAAAGCCTGTTCTGTCTTCTCAAAGGCAGATCACAAAAGACATATCCCTTTCCCCAGTTTTGAAAGGTAACCCTGGCTGCTTTTTATTCCATCCTTTGAAAATAAATGGAATCCTAAGGATAAATCTGTTGCCATGCTGCTAATAGGTTGATCCAATTTATCAATAGGGCAAATTTGGCTGGTATCCAGTGAGTACAGGCAGTGTTGTACAACATAAAGAACTTGAAACTGAGAATCAGGGAACCTGGATTCTCATATGGGCTGTATCACTAATGTACTGAATTGCTATGGATAAGTCACTTAGCCATTCTAGAGGGAATTGGTTGAGATTCTAATTTTTCTTTATCTGTTAACATTCTATGAAATGAATTTACAATATGAGAACCGTTAATCAGGTTTTGTTTTTATTGTGTAGTAATAATAATAATAATAATCATCATCATCATGTTTGTCCTTTATTCTATTTTTTTGCTAAGACAATGGGGTTAAATGACTTGCTCAAGGTCACACATGCATGGATTTGAATGAGGGAGATACGGTCCTGAGTTACCAGCCTCACTCTCTCCTCCAGAGCCATCTGGGTCAAATAGCCAGATATGAATCACGACAACTGAAGATGACCCTGGATGTGAGGCAATCAAAGTTAAGTGATTTACCCAAGTTCACACAGCTAGTAAATGTCTGAGGCTGGATTTGAACTCCTGTCCTCCTGAAACCACTGAGCCACCTATCTGTCCCCTTATTTAAAGTTTTGAGGCAAAACTTCTATCCTTCCCTTCCTATTCAATCAAAAATTCTATCCCCTCTTGTTTCTCCAAAACAATAAGACATCAGATGCAGGTTATACATATAGGTTAAACATTTCCATATTAATCATTTTGTATAAGAAGATCTAAATTTAAAAATTTAAGTGAAAATGGCATACTTCAGTCTGTGTTCAATCAATGTGAGTTTCTTCTCTGGAGTTTAATAATATGCTTCATCATTAGTCCTTTGGCATTGTCTTGGATGATTCACAGTTCTTCATGGACCAATAATGCTTTTACAATGTTCTGTCAGTTCTGGTCACTTCACCATGCACGAGGTCATGTAAGTCTTTCCAAGTTTTTCTGAAATAATCCCACTTGTTATTTCTTACAGCACAATAATATTCCATTACAATTATATACTCGTTTATTTAGCTATTCCTCAATTGATCCATATCCCTTTGTTTCCAATTCTTAGCCACAGCTCAAAGAGCCGTACAAATAGGTCTTTTTCCCTTTTTTTTTGGATGTCTTTGGTATATATAGATCTAGCAGTGGTACACACAGTTTTATAGCTTTTTGAGTATAGTTTCAAATTATTCTCTAGGATGGGTGGATCAGTTCACACAATTCCACCAATAGTGCATTAGTGTCCCAGTCAAAAGGATAGTTCTTAGAACAAAAATAACTCTTAAAACTCCTTTGGTGCTCCCATATATGCTTCTCTCCATCCCCAAACCTCTCCCCACCACCCTATCCTTCCCATCCTCAATATCCCTCTAATGATTTGGTGACCTCTGAGTTTGTGACAATTTAAAAAAAAATGATTTTCCAGGCTTACACCTTGATAGGTCTACCAGGCTAGGTACTTGTCTTACCACATTTTTCCCCATAGCTTTTATGCTGAGATGAGAGACGAGAAAGTGATGACAGAGGATAAAATCCATGTTTTTGTGACTGTGGATTTTATACACTCAACTTTTGGAATCAACTCAAATAATTTTCAATACTCTCTCTCTCATTCTCTGCTGCTCCCACCTTCTGCAGAGGAAGGTGGGTAGGGAAAAGGGAAATCTTCCTTTTTGGAACTTCGAAACTCAAGCCTATGTCTTAATTGGAATGCAGCCTTTGCTACAGAAAGGGCAAGCCCCCTACCCCCCAAAAAACCCTTATTTTAGAAATCAAGGGACCCCCATGCCTTCTTCCTGGTTGGGAGGGGGGGTGGACAATAGGCTATTGATTAGAAAGCTTCATGGTCAATTAGTGAAGAAAAAAGGGGAAGAAGACTTTTTTCTGGGACTGGGAAATTCAGATTTCATCTTTTGAATTAAGCCTGTGGGATGGCTAAGTGGTGCAGTGGATACAGCACAGCCCTGGAGTCAGGAGTACCTGAATTCATATCTGGCCTCAGACACTTAATAATTACCTAGCTGTGTGGCCTTGGGCAAGCCATTTAACCCCATTGCCTTGCCAAGATAAAAAGAATTAAGCCTGTGCCTATGGCTAATATCCCTGTACTAGAGTAGCTAACTTTGAATTTTGTGGCATTGTTTAAGAATGCATTCAATTTTTTTGATTGTCTATTTCAAGATTTGCATGAAAATATATGACGTTCCTCAAGAAATTCTGTTTGATTCCAAGTTATTTTTGACTAGTCTTAATTGGTACGTTATGTGTATATATGTGTATTTAAAAATCTATGGGACATTTTACATCTCTCTACTGACCTGGAGAGGTGGGAAAATGTTTCTATATTCTAAGGTCTGATACTGGCCAGGGTATCAATCTCAGCTTGGAGTTGTTTCTGGTGTGTGTGTGTGTGTGTGTGTGTGTGTGTGTGTGTAATTCAGAAGGAAATTGTATTAGGATAAATTGTATTTCTAGGAATTTGGGAATATTGAATCATATAGTTTAATGATTTTTTTGGAAAGAGATATTTGTCCTATCTGATCTGTTTTGATGTTAAATTAATATAATTGTCAAACAGCTACTTATGTTATTAATTCTTGGTCTCATCTATGATCACAGGTTTGTGGTAAAGGAAATATCACAAATCATGACCCCCCTTCTGAGATAAATCTGTCGATTCATGCATAATATAATGATGGAAATATTATTTTGTAAAATTTAATAACTCTTGTTAATTGACTTAGATGCTTAGTTGTTTTCACTATTGTTTAACTTACATTTGTTTATACTATTTTTGAACTTTTGTTTACAACTTATGTGGTATCCATTATATAATTGAATTAAGGAATTTTGCTTTAAAAATAGACAAAAGGGAATATGTAAGGGACTGTTGTGTGTGGGAGTACTGTAAACTTTCATTTCCGGGTGTCCTCAAGCACCAGAGCCCTGTGTTACTGGTTGATTGTGGAGTGCCATGGGAGTGGGAGTAGACCAGGGACTGGGGAGGATATTTAAGCACTTGTATTTGTTTTAATAAACACACATCTTGGAGATCTTGGAAATCTGGGAGATATGGGAGATCTTGGAGATTTTGGAGATCTTGGAGAACTTTCCATCCTTGTCTCCCATCCCTTCAACTTTCACCTGGGTAAGGATACCTAGTCTAACTGGAACTTAACAAAACATAAACTAGACTTGCCCTACCTCTGGTGACTTTGAATAAGAATATTAAATGATACACATATTTTCAGCATCAGTTAGAAACTTTGGGGAGGAAATAATTGTTCTAAAGTCTAAAGAAATCAAAAGCAAATGTAAAAAGCAAGTATAAGAAATGCATCACCTATTATCCATCAAACAAATTAATAAGAAATAAAGAGCAATCATCATAAATCACTACACAATGATATCCTGAATAATGAAATGAATCAAAGAATGATAAAAAGAATAAATAGCCAGGTTGTGAATAATAACAGCAAACATCATATCCTAAAATTCTGGGACATAACTACAAAAATCCTTAATGGAAAATATGCATTTATGAAAACTTTTACCTAGCAAATGTAGAATTAAATGATCAATGACCTAAACATACATTTAAGAAGAAATAGAAAATAAGCAAGTGAGCAAATCACCCAGTACAGAAGAAGAAATCTTGAAAATTAGAGGAGAAACAAAAACACTTTGAATCAGAAGTTGTAGAAGTGATACAACTAAGTTCCAAACTGTTTTTATTTAAAGATGAATAAACTCAGTGTGACTAGGTTGCATAATGGATAGAGCACCGGCCCTGAAGTCAGGAGTATCTGAGTTCTAATCCAGCCTCAGACACTTAATAATTACCTAGCTGTATGGCCTTGGGCAAGCCACTTAGCCCTATTTGCCTTGCAAAAATAATAAAAAAAAAAAGATGAACAAACTCAATAAAGCTATTACTTGGCCTGATCTAGAATAAGAAATAATAAAATCAAATTACTAAAAAAAATGAATTCAGAAAGGAAAGAAAAATTTAAAAACACATCAGAAGCTGATGCCCCCCCAGAAAACGAGAACTGAAAGGAAATTGATGAATATTTCAAAGCAAAACAAAAATAAGAACTCTTAACCTCATCTCTGAAAAAGAAATTTAATTAGCTGCACATGAATTGCCTAATTAAGAAACACACACATACACACACATACACACACACACACACACACACACACACACATACACACACACACGAGAAAACAAAACAAAACTCAAACTACCAGGCTAGAAGTGATTTCTGTCTGAGATTTTAAAAAGCAGGGAAAAAAACCTATACTATAAAAAAACCTATACTACAAAAATCCTCTAAAAAAGAGACATGGTGAAAGTTATTTGACAAAATCCTTTTGTGAGATAATTATGGAAATATCCAAACCAAGGAAAGGCAAGGAAAAAAAGAATTTCCCAATGGACCAAAATCACAAGTGATTGAAGATGCAAAAAATGTTAATAAAATCCTAACAAGGATATTTACAAACACAGTTGGCACACTTAATCATAAAATTACAAGCATTGCCAAAATAATCACATGATTATTACAATAGATACTGGAATTTTGTTTTAAATGCAAAATATAGTTTGTAAATCCCTCCTAATATTGGCATCATAGGATTCAGGATTAATGTGATCAAAAAATATAGTTAAAAAGAAGAGACCACCACTCATCCTGCATTAGTTGACCCCAACTCATCCTACATTATTTGCCATTGTTTTGGAAGTGCTAGCTACATTGATACTACAAAAGATGAAAACTCAATGTATAAACAAAAAAGAAAAATCAAAATTATAATTATTTTTAGATGACATGATGATTATACAACATCAAAGAATAATTAATGAAACTAATTAGGACAATTATCAGCTTCATCAAAGGTATAGTATACTAAATAAACCCACAATATTTACAAGATTTAATTATGAAAACCAGAAAAAATATGAAACAATTTGGAATAATAGCAGTGGTATGCACTGAAATTCCATCCAAAATAAATATTTAATATAAAATATATGAATTAACTTATTAGAAAACATATTATGTGTGTGTATATATATATTTGTATGAGTTATATGTAGATGGGAATATGTCTACATATAGATATATATAAATAAATGAAAATACAAATTATTTATAAAAAATAAAGGAAGATACTAGGCATGCTAGTTCATGCTAGCTGCCTGGGAGACTGAGATTGACTGCTCTTTTGTGTTCAGGAGCTCTGAGCAATGAGTAAGCTATCTGTAGGTTTCTTTAGTTCAAATATGATAGGCAACAGGGAATAGGGAACCACAGGTTGCTTTGGGAGGGATAAACCAGTTCATGTTGGAAATGGAACAGGTGACATTTCCCACCTGATTATGATATATAATCTTTGTAAAATATTATTGTAATCATTTAGCTAATATCTTATTTTGGATTTTGTATCTATATTCATTAAGCAAATTTATCTTTAATTTTCTTTCTCTGTTTTACTCTTTCTGATTTGGATCTCAGTTTCATATTTGTTTCATAATAGAAGTCTGATGGGATCTCCTCTTTGCCTAGTATTACAATAATTTATTTAACATTAGATTTGATTTTTTTAATGTTTGATAGAATTTACCTTGTTCTGGTACTTTTTTTTTGGAAACTCATTTATGACCTATTTAATATCTTTGTCTGAAATAAAACTATTTAAATATTCCATTTCTTCTTCTGCTAATCCAAACAATCAATATTTTTCTATAAATATTCTTCCATTTCATTTAAATGGTTAAATTGGCAAAATACCTCCTTATAATTGTTTTAATTTCAGCATTATTAGTGATATGTTCACCTTTTTTCATTTTCAATTCTAGTAATTTGGTTTTCTCTGTTTTTTAAAGTCAAATAAATCAATAGTTTATCTATTTATTTCTAAAACCAACTCCTAGTTTAATTTATTAATCTATGAGTTTTTATAATCCATTTTATTAACTTTACCTTTAATATTTAGGATTTCAAATTTAGTGTTTACTTGGAGACTTTTAGTTTATTCTTTTTCTAATGTACACCCAAATTATTGTTCTGCTCTTTCTTTGTTTTATTGATGTAAGGATTTCACAATAAAAAATTCCTCTGAGCACTACTTTTGCTTTATCTCATAGATTTTGATATGTTGACCTATTAGTGTTATTCTCTTTAATGAAATTAATGTTTATATGATTTGTTATCTAATTACTTATTGTTTAAGATTAAATTGGAAACCCATATCCCTGGTTACTGAACCCATATTCTACGTGATTGACCTGAAATTCACAGCAAAATTTTTACCAACAAAACTTTTCTTTTTAGCCAATAAGCTTAGAAATGTATACCTGTTAACTATGATTCTATTCTTAGCTCCACCTATAGGCAAGACTATTGACCTTTAAACTCATTCAAGTCTAAATATTTTAAAAGATTTGCTGTATACCGTATAGGTAAAAATATCCAGTAAAAGTATAAGGAGAATAAAAAGAAAAAAAAGAAAATGATTCAGTGTTCTATATTGTTATAACAATGAAACATTTTGTAATATACTTCCAAAAAGAATCAATGACAGAAATAAAGGTACCATATAATACTAATATACCATATAATAGCATTCCTTAAAATAATTATAAATATAATCATTATCAAGTAGGTGAATATAGTGCAGAAACAAATATAAATTCAGAGAAATAGATTTATATCAATTGATAGTAGAATAAGAAGAATTATAAGGAATTATAAGAAAACAATGTATATAATTACAATGTAAATTTTAAAAGATTACTAAAAAGAATTGGATCTCTGAGAGATCAAAAAATGAATGAAAACTGAAGAACATCAACAAAAAAGTCTACTTCTTTGCTCACGGTAAAGACTAACTTGGCTGATGGTAGACTGGTTTCGACAAATTATTATATGCATTGCTGAATGTGTTCACTTTATTAAATATTTTTGTATCGTTATTTTGCATTGATAGTGAGGATTTAATAATTTTTTTGTAAATGTAAAAAGCATCAATAAAAACCAATTTAAAAATTCTTTGTTTAGTGAAGGTTTTTATCAGTAATCATGAGAATAAGTTAAGGATACCTCCTCTCCTCCATCATTTCATATAATTCTAGAAATGCTAGCAAACAAGAGCAGAGGAAGAAATTAAAATCATAAAGAGATGAAACTGTCTTTATCCTCTAAGGACATAGTGGTTTACTTAGAACATCTTAGGAAATAGCAAAGAAACAACCTGACATATTTCTAGCTTCAATAAAGCTGTAGTCTACCAAAAAAACCCCATCAATATTTCTTTATAATAATAAAATCTAATCAGTAAAGGAATGAGAGCAGGGGAAGTTCTATTCAGAATAATATATAGAGGTGGCTAGGTGGAACAGTGGATGAAGCACCAACTCTAGAATCAGGAGGACCTAAGTTCAAATCCAGCCTCAGTCACTTAATAATTGCCTAGCTGTGTGACCTTGGGCAAGTCCTAACCCCATTGCCTTGCAAAAACAAAATAATACACACATAAAATATGTATAAGTCAAACGACTATACATACATACACACAAAAATACATAGATACACAATATGAGTCAAACTTCCAAAGTAAATTCAGTACATATAAAGATACAATTACAAAATATTCCCTAAAGAAATAAGGAAAAGTAAAATGTGTAGAGGAATATTCAGTTGTCATAGCTACATTGTATCAATAAAATAAAAGCATTACCAAAGCTAATTTAAAGATTTAATATTATGTTAATTACATTATGAAAGAGGAACTTTATTAGGCATGATAGAAGAATAACATTTAATTTGGGGGAACCAAATAATTAAAAATAAATAATGAAATATTAAATATTTGGGAAAGGGTTGAAATGAAGGGGAATAGTACTTCTCGATCTCAAAATATAGCATGAAACAGCAATCATCAAAACAGAACTGATTAGAAAAAGAAGAATCAGAACTAATTGGAATTGTATAATCCAGTGTTAAACAAACCAGAAAACATAAATTAATTAACAAGTAACTATGACAAGAAATGATGTGAAAGCTGGAAAAAGTCACATAGAAATTGTTTAAACTAACATTTGACACCCTACAATAAATTCAAAATGAATTTGACCTAAATAATATAGATAATGCTATTAAATATTGGAACAAAATAGGTAGTAGATATCTTTCAGAATTATTGATAAGGAATTAATTTTTTACTAAACAAGGTATAGAAGAAATTATTAAAGGTAAAATAAATAATTTTGATTATAGGAAAATGAAACACTTTTGCACAAAGAAATTTACATATTTGAAAAGAAGAAGCTTGGGGAAAAGTCATATTAAATATCTCTGATCAAGATTTTATATCCAAATCAAATAGTCAACTATTAGATTGAAACCCATTCCCTAGTAGAGAAGTGGTTAAACTCTAAAGAAGAGTAGTAAACAGTTAGCAACCATGTGGAAAATACTCCAAATAGTTAATAGTAAGATCAAGGAAAAATCAAAAACATCATCCAGCAACCTGACCAAAAAGAAGCAACAAGATAGAGCAATGGATAAAGAATTAAACTCAAGTCAGGAAGATCTGAGTTTAAGTGTAGTTTAGACAGTTATGAATCATGAGACCCTAGACAAGTCACTTAAGTTCTGTATAACTTGGCTTTATCACCTGTAAAATGAGTATAACAGCATCAACCTTCTAGGGTTTCTATGAGGATTGAATGAGGCAATATTTTTGAAACTACATAAATTATATATAGTCATATTTATCTGTTTGGCTTGATAACAATAAGCTAAGAGTATATGTATAGAAACTCTCCTTATACTCCAAACCAAAACACCAAATCTATTTGCCCTTTCACTTAATAAGATATGTTACCCTCTTAATACCAACAAGTTGCATGTTATCTATATGTAAAGAAAACAATGTTTGGAGTAATTCAGTTCTTATTGATTCATCAGACTTTCCCTTGGCAAACTCATTTACCAGAGCTATACCTTGACTTTAGAATAAATTGTGCCTTCAACCACCAACTAATATAAATTTCAGTAGTACAATATACAAGATTGTCTTTCTTCAAAATTTCATTGTACTTCTTGAAGCATAATTAATCATCCTTTATATTGCTGTTGCTTAAAATAAAAGATTAAATATTTTATTAGAAATTACCTATGTATATAACTCAATGAAAAACCACAAACTCTGCTATTTATTCTCAAATTTATAAATCTGAAACCCGGACCTGATATCTGCTCTAAATCTTTTTATTGTTTTTTGTTTGTTTTGTTTAACTGATGGTAACCATCTTCATTAGGAGGTCTTTGAAATATGTATTGATAGACAAGCCTGGCAAAATGAGGGACTGTGATTGTATTTACTATTTTCTTTCTTTCCAATGGTATATAAAAATGATGATGATGATGATGATGATGATGATGATGATGATGATGGTGATATATTTTTTTAAAATTTAGACAGTTTCTGAAACTCTGTGGATCGTTAAATAAACAAATCATTAGATATTTATTAGGTCACTTCTAAATGAGTTTCCAAAATGTGAAATATATGGTAAATGAAACTACCAAAACTCAAGTCACTTCAAAGAATTTTTTAAACTTATTTGCACAAATTGATTCAAAAGCAATCCAAGGATATAAGACACATATCAGATAAAAGTTTCAATTTGGTCACAGCATATGAATTAGAAACAGTTTCCCTCACCGCCATTGATCTCTAGAAATGTACCAGGCAAAGAAGATAGGATCATTCTATCAGGGAAGCAATGTAACTCCTGTAAGAACTTAGTCTCTTATAAATCTTGCGGACTGGAGTGATAGTTTACCAATCAGTGTAACTTTAGTATGGGAAGCCAATCATATTTTTAAGAGCTGTCTCAGTGCCTAATATAGTTAAATGAGATAATCAGGATCTATATTAGGGTGTGTAAGTCTTGGCTTAGAGTGAACAAAGGGTTAATTTAAGCATAAACATGGTTAGATTGAAGAAGTAGAATTACATACAATGAGACCTACAGACTATGTCTAATTTAGGGTTAGTGAATTATACATTTTGTTCAAACTCAGGGTTAAATATCCAATAGCTACATAGGTTTAAAGTATTAATTGAATAGTTCTTATTTGACATGAGCCAAAAATAGATTTAAGCCACAGCATATTATTCAACCAATACTCATGAATCCCTTTACAATTTTGAATTCTCATTGAAATGTATATATATATATATATATATATATATATATATATATATATATATAAAATATTGAGTTATTTTTCTGTGGCTTTTTATATTTATATAAAGTATTGATCTTCATCTGAGGAAATGACACCATTGATTTGCAATCCAGAGAGCATAGTATGGAGTGACTTTTACTTATGTGAGTAGGTATACAGTGATTCATGCCAAAAATTACACAGAACTCAGACAGTGAACAAAATCCTGTGGGAAACTGGAATTACTTTGGTGTAGATTAACTAGACTTTGGAACTTCTAAACACAGGGAATTTCACAGTATCATCAGAAACATAGTGTCTACCTCTTCCAGCTGCAGGAAACATTGTCTTCAAATCTGCCATAGAGATTCAAATCCTCAAGCTGTTCATAATGTTGTCTTGTAGCCTAAGTGTCCTTTCAGTTCTGATATTTCCTTTCCCAAGAAAGATAATCAAAATTACACACACAATATATGTCTGTGTGTGTATTTATGCTGACTTTTGAGTGTGAAATATCATAAACCCAGGAAGTTAGTGTCATTATGTACACTATACCAAGAGGAAACATGAGTAACATAACCAATTTATACACATGTGGTATCCTTATTTCTATCTTTTGTTGAGATGATTTCCCTTCCTTTAATCAGTTAAGGGCAGCATCTTGCCTACATCATACAACTGTCCAGACCATTATTGGTTTAATATTTTTCATCTAGAAAAGAGTACCCCCCATTTGTTTCTAACTAACACCTCAGTTCTATTTAACTACTTAATGTCAATTGGCTTTTACAAAAGAATACTACCACATCTCATTTAAAAGTGGAATTTTAATCATTTAGAAATTGCTGACCACACAATAATGTTGACTGTATTAAAACTGGTTGAGGCTCTTGGAGTTTCAACTCTGCAGAAAAAAGCATCATTTCTCCTTTGATACAGGCTAAGAGAAAATACAGCAGAAAATTCTGCAGCAGATGAGGAATAATAAGTCACTGCTTAGGTATTTGATTCTTAATCTATAACATTTTTCCTTACAAAATTAATTTTAAATGGTTCTGCACAGTAGCACAGTCAAATGATGACTGGATGTAGCTTCCACATGCTTTCCTCCTCAGCTAGTGTACTCTTTGATGCTCAATGGTGCCATGTCCTCTTCAGTCTTTGTGTCTTTGTTCATGATTTTCCTCTGCTCAGGAAATACAAGGTACTTCTCTTATATATTAACAAAATTTTGCTAAAAACCATCTAACTAACCTCTCTACAGGGAGAATATATTCTTTTACTGTTTGACTTTTCTGGTTAAATTCCTACTTAATAATAATTATTGCATTTTATAGTGATTTAATGTTTGAAAAGCACTTCACTTTAGAAATAATAATTATTTTTGTCCTCCCACTTATATGGGAGATAGCATATATTATTATCTTCATTTTACAATTGAAGAAACTGAGGTAGACAAAGTGTAAATTACTTGCCTAGAATTACAAAGCTAGTAAGTGTCTGAATCTAGATTTCGACTCAGGTCTTACTAAGAAGTACTCTATTTACTGTGTCGCCTAGCTGGCTAATGAAACTATCTGTTAAAACCCAACCTAAATAATACCTCCCCATGAAGCCTCTCTCCACAATATTGGTACTAGCCTTACTTTTCTGACTTCATATAGATAGCACATTGCTTTGTACTACACCAATGCACTTTAAAGGTGTTTTATCTTAAATCTACCTGAGTACATGCCATAAATTATTTTAGAAGCCATTAATTCTATGGGGGTAAGGAATCATTTTTAAATAAAATTTCCCAAATCACTGGGGAGATACAAGAGATAGTATTTTAAATAGTTTTCCCTACCTTAAAGCAGCAGGCAGTTTTTTTTTCCCTCGACTACAGTTGGCTTGATCTTCACTGACTGCATACCCTTCCTTTGTTAGGGACCGTAAACTAATACTGCAATACTATTTAATAGCCTGTCATCAATTGACTTTGACAAAGGGATAGTGACTTAAGAGCTATATCAAGAACAAACACATAAACATTGTTTCCAGTAACTCTGGGGCATATTCTCCCCTATACCAATTTTCATCTCTGGATGAATAGATTTAAAATTCAGTACAGTTCTTCTTGAGCCTTGGGTCCATCAAGTTCAGGGAGAGAGGTGTCAAAATTACCAGGTTAGTTAATCCTGCTAGACTGGAATCCAAAAGACACTCCTTGTTCAACAAGATGTGCTGGTTGCAAGCCTGTTCTGGATTCCAATTTTTCATTCACATGGCTTGCTTTCCCATAGTGGGACATACCACTCCCTGTGTCTGGAACAAAAAAGAATGAACAATAACAACAACAAAAAACTAATGAAAATTAATGATTCAGATCAGCTTCTTGTGCATCTTATGGAGGATAAAAGCCCCAAGGTCTTCTTTTATCATGTGGTGATTCAAATTGAGCTTCTCTAAGCATGAATTTAGGGTGGTTAATGTTGACTCTGGCCTTTTTGAAATTAGAAAACAGTTCTGATTATAAAGCCAATCAAAAAAGTCTGGAATCAACTAAATTGCAAAGCAACAAGAGTCAATTAGAATGCCCACACATTTCTATATGAAGTCTCTACAAGGTACTTCTCTTATATATATTAGCAAAATTTTCCTGAAAACCATCTAACTAACCTCTCCACAGGGAGAATCTGCTTCAGTTGGGTAAGCTGATGGAATTGGTGTGTGTGTGCCAAAGCCTTCATTCCCCTCCCTGCATAAAAACTTTCATGATCTTCAGCAGAGACAAGTGTACTTTGAACACATTGCACCAGTTCAGAATTGTCTTCTGAGGATTCTGGGAAGGTAAGAGCATTCTCCTTCCTACTGCTACTTACAGTCCTTTTTAGGAAAGATAATAGTCAATGTAGCATGATCTTTATACAGTTTCACATGTAGAGTCAAAAAAATATCACAATTATACTCCAAAATAAAGTTTTGCACTTGGTTCAAAACAAACAAACAAGGAATATTTATCAAAATTTACTTTAACCAATGATTACTGCTTGCTTAATATGGAACAAATCCCTGACTCATTTGCTTAAATAATCTTAAAAGTGGCTTCATATCTCAGAAGAAAATCTGGTCAATCACAGACCACATGTAGTTCCCTCCACAGAGGTATAGGACCTGGAAGTTATAAGCATCACATCTTCACTGACTTGTCTTGTTACCTACAAACAACTGTAAGCCCAAGGGGAATGGAGAGTCCTGAGCCCTCCTCCCCTGATCTCTTCTCATGGAGTATAATCAATCATTGGGTAATCCCTAAAGAAAAATAAAATAAATCTGCATGAATGAGGGAAGCTGAACCACTTCTCTAATCCCAGAATCTTTGAAGTTCTCTATAGTGATATTAGAGATCTAAAATGTACTAGAAATCATTCATTCATCCTCTAATAAGAAATCAACTGAATTATTTCAATATCCTGGGTACAACTATACTTTGATATGCAATTGGGGTCTGGACAAAAATTTTTAAGTGTTACTTGTTAGACAGGGTACAATCAAATTTCTCTAATGATCCCTGTACCATAGATGATTCCCTTAGAGGTCTAGGCAGATTTTGTCTACTCCTTGTTCCAAAGAACACCTTGGAGGTTCCCTCTTATGTACCTATGACATAGCAAGGGCAATTCAAATAAATTCTGCACTTTCCTGACAAGTCTCAGTTAAAAAAAATATCAGAGGGAGCAGAGCCAAGATGGCGGTATTTCCTGGAGGCTCTTGTCCCCCAAAACTCCCAAAAGACATCAAATTATGACTCTAGCCAAAATTTAGATGGGCAGAACCCACAGAAAGACTGAGTGATACATTTTCCCAGTCCAAGTTGATTTAGAAGTTCCACGGAAAAGGTGTGTTTCACCAGGACCGGGAGCTGGAAAAATCCCTGGTCACAGGATAGCCCCGGAATAGCTTGAAGGGGTGGGGAGAGAATTCTGCTATACCAGAATGAGTGTGGAGTGAGGGAGCACAAGCTGTAGAACCTGCAGAGAGAATCTGGACAAAGCAGCCTACACCTCCAGAGCAAGGTCACAGATGGTAAGGGGGTCAGGGGAGACTGCAGAAATTTCTCTGTTCTTTCTCAGGGTAGGACTATACTGTTTGCCCACACTCAGATCCAGGTTGCAGTTTGGGCTTCCATACTAAGATGGCCAAGCAGTACTCCTCCTTACAGCTCCAGGGCAGAGCGAAGTACTGTGGTCATCTACATATCAAAGCGCAGGCAAGAAACCATAAGATCCTGGAGGAATAAAGGTCCCAGTGGGGTGTTCCCCCCCAAAAGAGACCCAATCCTTGGAAGTGCTGTAAATTAGTCTTGGGCTAAGTAAATGAGTAAACAATAAAAAAAGAAGAATCTAACCATAGAGAATTACTTTAGTCCCATGGAAGATCAAAACACATACTCAGATGAAGACGAAATCAAAGCTTCTGTATCCAAAACCTCCAAGAGAAATAGAAAATGGTCTCAGACTATGGATGAGCTCAAAAAAGACTTTGAAAAGCAATCAAGTGAGGTGGAGGAAAAGTTGAGAGGAGAAATGAGAGCAATGCAGAAAGATCATGAAAACCAAGTCAACCACTTGGTGAAAGAAATACTGAAGAAAATAATATGTTAAAAACCAGTTTAGGCATAATGGAAAAAAACAAAATAAAAGGCAAATGAGAAGAATGCCTTAAAAAGCAGAATCAGTCTGCTGGAAAAGGAGATAACAAAAGTTCTCTGAAGAAAATAATGCCTTCAAATGCAGAACAGAACTAAAGAAAGCTGATGACTTTGCAAGAAATCAGGAAGAAATAAAACTCTTCCAAAAAAAGCCAAAAATTAAAAGAAAATGTGAACTATCTCATTGGAAAAACAACGGACCTTGAAAACAGATCCAGAAGCAACAATTTAAAAATTATTGGGGTACCTGAAAGTCACAAACAGGAAAAGAGCCTAGAGTTTATTTTTCAAGAAATAATACAGCAAATCCCCCTGAGATTCTAGAAGTAGAGGGTAAAATAGAAATTGAGGGAATTCACTGGTCATCTCCTGAAAGAGATAACAAAAGAAAAACTTCCAGGAATATTATAGTCAAGTTCCAAAACTCCAAAATCAAAGAGAAAATTCTAAAAGCTACCAGAAACAAACAGTTCAACTACTGTAGACCCATAGTCAGGATTACAAAGGATCTGGCAGCATCTACATTAAGGGCTCATAGGGATTGGAATATGATATTCCAGAAGGCAAAAGATCTTGGTTTACAACTGAGAATCAACTACCCAGCAAAACTGAACATCCTCTTTCAGGGGAAAAAAAATGAAACAGGGGATTTCTAAACTTTCCTATTGAAACAACCAGAACTGAACAGAAAGTTTGATCTTCAAGTGTAGGCTCTGGTAAACCATAGAAGGGATGGATGAGAAGGACTAACTATGAGGAGCTTAATAATGTTTAACTGTTTGTATTCCTGCATGGGAAGAAGATATTGATAACTAATATGATCTTTCTTATTTATAAGAGCTATTAGAAGGAGCTTATATAGACAGGACACAGGAAGGAGCAGAATATAATGGCATAATACAGTAAAAAAGACGGAGTCAAATGGTGATAAAGGGAAGTACTGGGAGGAAGAGAAATGAGAGAGAGGAGGAACTAAGAAATTTCACATAAGAGTCAAGAAAAAGCTCTTTCAATGGAATGGAAAGGGAGAAGGCAAGGGGAAATAAGTGAGCCTTCATTCTCATCAGAAATAGCTCAGAGAGGAAATAGCATATACACTTAATATAGAAATCTATCTTATCCTAGAGAAAAATGAGTAGAAAGGGATGGAATAAGGGGGAATGGGGGGGAGGGATGGGGGGAATAGGTGATAGAAGAGAGGGAAGTTTGTGGGAGAGTGTACTCAGATACAACACACTTTTGGACAGACCAGGATGAAAGCAGAGAGATAATAGAATAAATGAGAGTGGGGAGGAATAGAGGGGAGGGAAATACAGATAGTAATAGCAACTGTGGGAAAAATATTGAAGCAAATTCTCTGGTGGACTTATGATAAAGGAAGCAACTCACCCCAGAGACAGAGCCTTTGGAATCTGAACACAGACTGAGGTACACTTTTTTTCTCTCCCTCTCAGTATTCTTGAAGTTTCTCATCTTCTTGGGGGGAGGAGGAAGGGGGTTCATGCTTATTCTTATAAAAAAATTATTGTAATAATAGTAATAATAAATTAAAGTTGACTTGCAAAAAACAGTAAATTATCAAAGCAACAACAAATAAGTCTCAGAAATGGACCTTTACATGTGAAATGATATGTTCTCTTGCCTTACTTTTTTAGGGCTAGATTAATTATATTCTTTCCTTCTGGTTTACAGAATATACCATGAAGTATTATGGTAACTTTTTTCCCCCTACCACTTTATCACCCCTCCTCCCCCACATGTAAAATGTACTGCCCATATTAGTTATGTGTCCAGAAGGGTTTTTCAAATGTGACTCAGAAAGAGGTATAAATAATATGTATGTATGTTTCTTCTTTCTTCTCCAAAAAAGGTTTTGATTCCCATGAAGGAAAACAAGAGATTGAGGCCACTGGACTCTCCAACTCTTTTCTCCTCAGAGAGAAGACATTGAATTAGAATTATATTTATTGTGGCACAGTAGACAGAGCACTAGCTCTGTAGTCAGAAGGATCTGAATTCAAATCCAGCCTCAGACATATAGCAGTTGTTATAACCAAGGTTAAGTCAATTAACCCCATTATCTTACAAATTCCCCCTCCCCCTCCCCCCCCACCAAAAGAATTAAACAGCTAGTTTCTGGTCTAGGGGAAGTGAATAGGTATGGAAGCTTTGATCCACCACATTTTTCTGACTGGCCATTTTTTCCCCTCCCTAGTCAGCTATTGGTTCTCTTTTCCTGGAGGTTTTGGCATATTAATACCAGAATTAGGATGGACACCCAACTGATCAGCTTTAGTCCTATTGTAATTCAGAACTCCTGAACTCAAGTGATCTACTCAAGCTTATTTTAGTAGCCAAGAATTACAGGCATTTTTAAATATTTAATATTTATTTATTCTCATTTTGTACAAATAATGTTTTTATACATTAATAAAATATTCTTCTTTAAGAATAAACTAAATAGCCCCTCCCCCCCAAAAAATATAGACTCACTTGAGTGATAAAGTAAAGGGGTGAGAAAAAAATTGAAACTAAAAAGAAAAAAATAATAGTCACAATTGTAGGTATGGCCAGGTGGTGCAATGGATGGAGCACCAGCCCTGGAGCCAGGAGCACCCAAGCCCATATCTGGTCCCGTACACCTAACAACCTAACAATCACCCAGCTGTGTGACATGCAAGCCACCCCAACCCCCCTGCCCTGCAAAAACCAAAAAAAGAAAAAAGACCCAAAATATAATAAAATAGTAATAATAGTAGGGGTGGCTGGGTGGCAGACAGAGCATTGGCCCTTGAGCCAGGAGCACCTGGGTCCAAATACAGCCTCAGACACCCAACGATCGCCCTGCTATGCGGCCCCAGGCAGACCACCCAGCCCCATTTGCTCTGTACCCCCCAAAATACTACTACTACTACTACTACTACTACTACTAATAATAATAATAAATGTGCTTCAGTCTTTGTTCCAACACCAACAACTCTGTCGCGATTGGATCACATTCTTTATGATAAGTCCATCGCAAAAATTACTTCCATATTAAAAGGAGGGAGGGAGTAGGCCAAGATATTTCATATAATAAAAGTTTTCTTTATTGCAATGAGCTATTGCAATGATATGGAAGGGGGGAAGGCAAGGGGGAATGAGGGAATCTTTGCTCTCATCAGAGGTGGCTAGGAGAGGAAACAGCATATATACTTAATGGGGTTTAGGCATCTGGAGTAAGAAGGAGGGGTGGACAGGGAAGGGGGGGATGTGAGTGATGGAGGAGAGGATGGACCATGGGGGGAGAGTGGTCAGATATAACACATTTTCTTTTTTACTTCTTGCAAGGGGCTAGGAGTGGATGGCCTGTCTAGGACCATAGGGCCAGGTGGATGCTGGGCCTAAGGGGTGGTATGGGGGCTTGGACCCTCATGGCCCCAGGGCCAGGGATCTGTCCACTGCCACTCAGCTACCCTACAGCGGAGTCAGAGTGAAAGAAGAGAGAAAATATAAAACATGGTAGTGGAGAAAGATGAGAGGAGGGAGTTGTGATCAGTAATGGTAATGGTGGAAAAATATGGAAGTAATTTTTGCGATTACAGGAATTTTTTAAGGTTTATAAAGCACTTTCCTCATAATAACCCAATAAGGGAGATAATTCAAGTATTATACATATCAATGTGTTTGATGAAGAAACTGAGTCTCAGAGAAGTAAAATGATTTATTCACAATGGAGGATTCAATTCATGATCCAATTTCCCTTAGTTTCCTCTCTCTCTCACACACACACACACACACACACACACACACACACACACATACATACACATATATGCACAATATGCAAAGCATGTTTTAAATCTGGTGAAAATGAGTAGATTATAAAATGTTATCCTTTGGAGAATTGTGAAATTCCATTACTATGGAACCTTAAAAACCCATCTGTGCAAAGCACAAAGAAAGAGCGGTACAGGAAGTGATTCTTCACATTCAGTGATTAACCACAAGACCTTTGGTTTTTCTCTTGAATTTTTAATTTCTAGGATTTTATTATTCAAAAGCTTTCTTTTGTATGGGGATGTCTCAAGCATACACAGATTTGGTGATGTGGACACACAATTGAGCCATTAAGACTCGTTTACTGCATTGATTTGTCTTTCTCTTTCTGTTTCTCATTCATTAATGATACACAGACTTGTCTCCAGATTCTTTTTTTATCCTTTTTAAAAACTCATATTTTATTTCTTACAAAGAGTTGCCTGATGTCATGAAGACTCATCAAAGTCATAATTACATTTCATTTGTCTGCATTGAACTGTCTGTCATGTGTAAGCACTTTGGGGATGCCATACATCTTCCTGCATTTCTCTCCTTTCTTCTTGTTACTGTTCTGTGATGATGCATTACTGATTTCCAGATACTTTTGCTTCTCTATCTTTAATTTTCCTGGCCATACATCAATGTTGCTTATAATCTACTTGATGCTGTTTTGTATTTTTATTTATTTACCTAAAGAAATTATTGAAGATTAACCTTGATTTTTATCTCCATAACCAATCTGCTGCAACAAGCTGAATACTTAACTCAAATACAGTGTTCCAAAGGGAAATTTGCCATTGGCAATATACTGGAGTAAGATAAAGGAACTGGAGACAGGTTCACAAAGTAGTCAGATGACAGGGTCATTATCTGAACCTTATCTGAACTTCCAGAGTCACCAGTATTGTGTTGAAAATTAGAGCTCTGCCTCTTGCTCTAGGCTACCTGCTTTTAAGAAAACTTGCTAATACTGAGTTTTGCTGCATACATTTCCAGTTCATTTTAAGGACTCCATGAAGCTGGGAAATGGAGAAGTTAGTGGTACCCTTTGATGGGAAAATAAAACAGATGGGTAGTTAAAACAAAAGATACTTGTCTTCCCTTTGGAGAAATCACTAAATGGGCTTAGGTGTTTCTATTTTACCTCTCTACCAAGGACCTTAAAGATCACAGATTTAGAGCAAAAATGGATCATCAGAGTTGTCAATTATTATTATTATCATTATCAACAATAATAATACTAATAATACTATCTATTTAATGCTATTTAAATAGCATTGTAAGGTTTACAAAGAAATTTACAAAGATTATCTCTTTTGAGTTTAAAGTACTTGCTTAAAGTCACATAGATAAGTAACAACAATGGGATTCAAATTCAGGCCCTCTGATTCTAATTCCTATGTTCTTAAGGAAAAAATAAGGGTCCAAAAGGGTATGTGATAATCATTTCAAGACTAACAGCTATAATTGAACAGATAAAGATCAATCTTGAGGAGGTTTATAATTACATGAATCTTTCAATCTGAAATATCCAAGTTCAAATAATATCAGTAGTAATTTGCTGTTCCCTAAGAGCCTGGACTTTGATTGGTTCTTTTGTTACAATGGCCAAAGAATTCATCATTTTGTGTCCAAACTGCTAGTAATGAGCTTTTGTATACTTAGCTAGGCTAATCCTCAATCTTTGAGGACCTTATTGTGACCAGTCAGGTTACTCAATTTTTTCCCAATAAGAATTAGTTTTCACTAAAAGGTAACAAAAATTTCCCTGGTACTTGATTGGCCTCTAACTGACTTTGCTTACCCAACTTCCTGATCACCTAAGGGCACAAAAAAAAATTCAGCCTTTATGAATTCAGACTCCTCTGGTGGAGTTCTGAATCACCATACCTTGCCCTTGCCCTACTGACCAGACATGTTTCCATATGAAGGCAAGTGGGGCTGGGTGATGATGAGTGGGGCTCTGTAGAGAGTAGTTTAATGTAACTGTATCCTTTTGGTATATCCTTACTGTTTTAGAACAATGTAAACCTCCTTCTGTGAATTGTTCAATGAGTTGTGAGTGCCTCATTTTGTCTCAACATCGAACCTGAACTAATTGAAACTGTTAGACCTGACCCTAATACCCTGGATGCATTCAACATGAGGAGAAGGCATCAGGATAAGACTTTGAGGAGAAAGTCTGAAATAAAATTTGTCATGAAAGAGCCATTGAACTATTGTATTGTAGCCACTTAGCCACTGGCTACTTGAGTTCAGTTCTGCCTATGAGGAATCACTATTCAGACTCAGGAAAGCAAGGGTGGAAATAAAACAAAAAATTATTTAAAAGGTTATAAGACATAGGAAGGGAGAGAGAGAGAGAGAGAGAGAGAGAGAGAGAGAGAGAGAGAGAGAGAGAGAGATAGATAAAAGAACAGACAAGCAGCGTTGGCTGGGCCACAGGTCAGAGAAAACTGTGGTCATAAGTTGGAGTACAACTCAAGTTTTTATGTCATGCCTTTCATTCAGAAGGCAAAAGGTGAACTCCCTTTCTCATACTAGACTAGGAATTCCTTAGAGGGTAAAGCCTAAGGAGATCAGGATACAAATTTTACATTAAACAATGAATCAATGGTACATCAAGAATGGGGGATCTCCACCCAATTTGAGCAGCCTTTAAGATTACAAGTGTTTCTGTTACAATCATGGTTCCTCTGCTCAATTTACATCTCAAGAGTAGGTGGTACTCAATTTACATCTCCACCCAATTTCTACATTCACAATTCCCTTCTTCTCCCCCCCATCACTATCATTAAGTATACCATTATTGCTAAAAAAAATTTAAGTGAGGCAACAATTTTTTTTCAGTGATTTTCTCTGTCTCCTTTAAGAACACTTTCCCTAAGAGCAACCATCAATTTGTCAAGCAACATGCATTTATAAAGTATACTATGTGCCAGACTCTATAGTAGCCAATAGGAACATGACAACAAAAATGAAACAGTCCCTGTTTCATTGTGAGGATATCCCCCAGACCAAATATAAAGACTTGTTAATTCAAGCACCAAATTTTTAGGGGCTGATCATATTACATTTAAAGTAATATGGCAGGTAGTTAGTGACATAACATATAGAACACTGAACCTGGAGTCAGGGAGACTTAACTTCAAATTTACACACAGATACATTCTAGTTATTTGACCCTGGACAAGTCTCTTAATATCTGTTTTACTAAGTTTGTTAATAATAGAGCTTAATAATAGTGCCTACCTCCAGGGTAGTTGTGGGGATCAGATATTATTATTATTAGTAGGAGTAGTAGGAGTAGTAATTATCTATGAAATTTCACCTCTATCATTATCTATTGTTTTTAAGTCCTTTTAAAGTCATGTCTGCCTCTGTGACCCTGTGGATGATAGAAAACCAATGCTGTATATGCTGTTTCCTTAGCAAAGATATTGAAGTGGTTGGTGCTTTCCTTCTTCAATGGATTAAGGTAAATTGAGATTAAATGAATTGCCCAGGGTCATATAGCTAATAAGTGTCTGAGAATGAAATTGAACTCAGATCTTTCTGATTTCAGATCTAGCGGTTCTATTCAGAGTCACCTAGTTATTCATCTATTATTCATTCTATTATCTGTTTCTATTTTTATTTTCCTCTACTATAAAAATATGATAACCATCATTAGTACCATTTCATAGAATAGAAAACATACCCACAGAATTATTTATCTATCTATAGTTACACAGATAAGAAGGGTTAATATCAGTAATCAAGCCCAGGTCTTTTGACTCAATGCCTTGAGTACCATATTGACTGCATGATGGTCTCATCCACATACTAATATTTTCTCTCAATTCAATTCAGGAAAGATTTGTTAAAGTATTAAACTTGTTCTAGGAGCTAGTATTATAAAGACAAAAAGGAAACAAACCCTGGTCTCAAGAAATCAGGTAATTTACACTAAAATATTTTATCAAAGTCTGATTTTTATTGCATTTAGATGTGCATGATTTTTTCCTTGCTTTTTCCTTTGGTTTTTACTTTAAAAGTATCTGTCTTTCTGTCTTTCTCTGTTTCTCTGTCTCTATCTCTGTCTTTCTGTCTGTCTGTCTCTCTCTGTCTCTTTTGTCTTTCTTGATTCCATGTAAATATTTCTTGTATTTCATAAAAATAATAGATTTGGAGTTGGGAGGAAATCATCTTATCCAATTGCCAAAAATGAAGTCACTTGCTCAAGATTACAGGAAGTAACAGTCACAGAGTTTAAAATCTAGGTCTTTTGATTTCCCAAACCAGCATCTTTCCACTCTATCATAAGAAGAGTACTTTCAATTTTTATTAAAACCTTACTGTACAAAAAAGAAGAAAGTCTGGGTGATGCTTGTCCTTGTACATAGATTCAGGGTTTAAGGATTGCCACCCTTCTGAAGAAGTACGTATATAGCTGCCTGCTCCCATTTCTTCACAACATCATTAGCCATCTCTGCATCCCTAAGCTCCTCTACCTTTGACTGTCGACTTTAGAACAGGAAAGGAGGGCATCTCCAATAGATCTTGCTGTTGGGGGAGGTGGGGGGGGGGTGATACAACCACTGTCCAGGGTACTTCCTGTAGCAGGAAGGAAAAAGAAAGCTGCACAATAGATATTGCAAGCTTAGTAATGTATTTTTCTCCTGCTGCTTCAGTGAAAACCATGGCATCAATTTGACAAGGGTCAAGAAGCCATGTAGCAGATAATTAGAGGAAATGGAAGGTCTTTAGGGACCTGCTGCACCATAACCCGCCCCTCCAGAAGTTCCATTACAGGAAAACTTGACTTTACCTCATACCATGGAGAAGCAACTATATTGGGGGTTGTAGCCTATGGTATCCACTGTGTTATGTATTATTTCTACGAGTAGGGTTTTTTTTTAATTCTCCTAAGAAAGAAGTAGAACAATCATAGTTCATTTTCCAAATGGAGAAAAGGAGGTACATAAAGTTTTAGTAGTAATTTTCATCCTAATATATAATGTCAGAACCAGGACTAGGGAGTAGCTTTCTTGATTTCATGTAACTATTGCTTTATATAATTTTGTGGGGGGAAAATGCTAAATTATTCAAGACAAACCTTGAAGAATGAACACATTGCTAAACTGAGGCACTCCTAAGTTTAAAAAAAGTACCTCAATTAATGTCAAGTGGATGAACAATGTATTATTCTTATTCAAAGCAACTTCAAAATAATATAAATAACTATTGTCTGAATATGCAGAAAAAGAAAAGTAAATAAAAGTAATGTGTTCATATACTCAAATGCACAGGTTCTTTGTAAACCTACCCTATTCTAACAAATAGTATGTATCATAAAAACATTGAAGGTGGTGCTATGTAATTGTTTTTTTTTAATTGAAATATTTTATTTATTTGTTCTTCCAGCTACAATGGTAGTTTTTATCAATTTTTTTGCAAGGTTTTTAGATTTACATTTTTCTTCCTCCCTCCTCCTCGACAGAAAGCAATCTAATAAAGGCATTTCATTTATAAACTTGCTAAACAGACTCTATGTATTTATGCAGGGAAGAAAAAATTTCTAAATTGAACCTTTAAAAAAATCCAACATAGTCACTTCTAACACTGAGTGCCCTATGATATATTGAATGATGATATATTGAAGACATTTGAATAGAGGAAAATGGTAAAGATTCTAAGACATGTTTGTTTCTGTTCTGTTCCATTCTTCTTTTTTTTTTTTGCAAGGCAATGGGGTTAAGTAGCTTGCCCAAGGCCACATGGCTAGGTAATTATTAAGTGTCTGAGGCTGGATTTGAACTCAGGTATCCTGACTCCAGGGCCAGTGCTCTAGCCACTGTGCCACCTAGATGTCCCCTTTCTGTTTTATTTTCATGACCACCGGTTAGAAGTTATAGAGTAAATGATTTTTTTGCCTGACATAAAGAAAATGAAATTTAATAATTTTAAATTCTGCTCGATATAAGGGGGAAGCAATAATTTTAAATTAAATAATTTAAATTAAAATTTTAATAATATGATAGTAATCTGTTACACATGTATTCCAGTATGACTCACAAAAAATAAATGTCTTTAATTTAATCTTATGATGGATTATTTCAGTTTAAGATAAGAATGTATTATGTATAAATATTATGCTCCTTTATTTCTTTTACTTTCTTTAGTTTGCTAAATATAAGCAATGTTCATTATGATTGAGTATTCAAATAATGTATAATGTTAAACAAAATAATTAGTTTTGTACACCTGGGTACAGACCCTAATGAAATAGGTTGCAAACATGCTTATGAATTTGACATGGCCTAAAGAGGATGGGCTAACTCTTTAGAATGGTATGACCCCCATCACCATAAATCTTCAAGTGGAGCTATGAACATTCTTCCAGAAAGTTGAGAAGATTCCTGGTCTGGTATGGGTTGGGACTGATATCCTGTGAGGTTTTTTGCACCCCCCCCCAAATTCTGGGACCTTATCCTGTTTCATAATGACTATAATCAAAAAAGGCTCAAAGATTATTTAAAAAATTTATTAAAGATTATTTAAGGAATTTCTAAAAAAATACTTCAAATATAGACATGCATTACTTATCTCATCACAACAGTTCATTCAGCAGTTAGAAATTAATTAATTATTGAAGGAAGTATTAGAATGGCATGTTCCCCAATATGGCAGAGTTTAGCACATAGCTATAAATTGTAATTATTTCAAATGTGCTGGATTTACCTTTCCAACTACTCCTTTTTGAGTAGGCACTGTGTATTCTAATCCTTACTATGTGCAAAAGGGGGGCACATACTATTGTAGTAATTATAGTAGTAATTCATATTATTCTATCACTGTGGGTAGCTAGGTGGAATAGTACTCAGAGTATTCTATATCTAAGGTCAGGAAAACCTAAGTTCAAATTTGGTCTCAGACATTTACTAGCAGTATGATCCTGGGAAAGTCACTGAACTTCCGCCTACCTCAGTTTCCTCATCTATAAAATGGAATTATTAATAGCACCTACTATCCAGGGTTATTATGAGAATAATACTATAATATTCATAATGTTTTAAAATATGATATAGATGTTAGATATTAATACTATTGTTTGAATTTGAGGCACTGACAGCTGATCACATTTTCTTATTGTGAGGAATATTGCAAAAAATAATCTTTCTGTGAAATGGAAGTATTATATATTTTCTTGGAACCTTTAGATCATCATAGCTGACTGACTATGCTTGCCCTTCTTTATCCTTACCTGAACTCCACCCCAGCTCTATTATGAATCTTGGCAAACCTCAGAGATATGATTTGGCAATAACAATCATCTGAGATTTACTAGTAAAATTTCAGAATCTCTGTATTACATAATATAATAGTCCATTATAAATATATAATCTAGTCCATTCTATAGTTCATTCAATCTCTAAGATTCTATAATTACATTCAGTTGTGGAGAACAGGTAAATTGTAGGTGAAATAATAGCAGAAAAGACTGACGATGATGATAAGAATGATCTTGCTGTAAAAGTTTACATAAGGTTTTTACTTATATTATTTCATTTGAGTCATAAAACAAAATTTTTAGATGTCATTATTATCCTCATTTTCAAACATGACTGTCTGGGTTCATACAGCTAGGAAGAATATGATTCAGGATTCAAGCTCAAGTCTTCCTCACATGAGTCTGGTTCTATATCACTTTGATGCTTCAAGGATCTGTGAAATAATTAGTATGATTTTCCCCTTTTGTCAAAGTAAAAGGTTGCTTTAATCATTGTGAATTACAGTCTGGTGATGAGCCTCTCCAAAACTAGACAGGCCATTGCTTTACATTTAGATAACTTAAGATTTGACTATATTAAACTTTTTATAAGTTTCATGCAAGTACAAATTAATTGAGATGGAAACAAAAAGGACATAAGAAAGTATTTGCAGTGAGTAAATACAGTCTAATATATAAAATGTATAAGAAAGTGATGCAAATATTTAAGGGAAGATATCACCTTTGATTAAATAATCATATTAACAATAATTTGAAGAAATTTTCAATCTTACTAATCAGAAAAATACAAATTAAAATTATTTGATGATATAATTTCCACATGGTGTCTAAGAGTAGCAATATAATATTGATGGAACATAGAGAAATAGTTATATTTGTATTGTGTAAGGGAGTACTTCAATTTGGTACTCTTCTTGAGAAACATTTGATGTTAGAAGGAAAAGAAGTCTCAAAAATAATCATATATTTTGACTTATATTATATCACAATCTTGCTGTTGGAAAGGAAAAAAAGAATGCTTAACTTAGAAATCTAAATTACAGAAATATGTATTTATAACTAAGAATATCTAGGGTTGTGGGTAGGGACTGAAATTGTGGTTTCCTAAGCATGAGGCACATAAAGTGATGAGATACTATTCACTAATGAAGTTTGGAAATAATTTAAATGTCTAGAAGCTGTTTCAGGGATAACTGAAATATGGAATATTATAAAATGAAATTTTAGGGAATTTAAAATAGAATAAATATAAGGAATAAAATATGGTACAATATATGAAGGAATACAAAATGAAGAAGAGTCAATAAAAGCAATAAACAAATTGACTATATGTGTATTTCAGTTCAGCTAGGTCACAATAAAAAAAAGCAACAAGGTCAAAGAATACACAACTGGATTTACTGTGAGTTCTAAAATGATACCAGGATGATTTAATGTAAGCTCAATTCAATTAATGTAACATGTTGGGAGCTAATCGAGGGTTTTACTTTGCCAGACTGTACTTGTCTATTGTTGCATGCCTATTGTTGGATGTGATGGACTGCTATGTACCATATTGCCAACAACTAAGATAAACACTAAAAGTATTCTTGTTGATTGTCCTTTCTATGCTCTTAGCTAAATAAATTTCCTTTAGTTAACTGTTGAATGACTCAGGAGTATTTCATTTCATTCCAACAATGAACCTGCCTAAA
Organism: Macrotis lagotis; assembly: GCF_037893015.1. Classification (NCBI taxonomy): domain Eukaryota; kingdom Metazoa; phylum Chordata; class Mammalia; order Peramelemorphia; family Peramelidae; genus Macrotis; species Macrotis lagotis. Next base: position 234,201,162 of record NC_133661.1, read on the forward strand.
GCTTGCTTCTAAACAGTAACACAGATTGTAACACTTTTGAGATATAGTAAATAAGTCTTTGAGACTTTCCTGAAAAATTCATTTCACTGAAACCAATAAGGCAATGACCCTCTCCAAATTTAAACTGATCCTCAGACATGAGATGTATAGTTCATATTCAGGCCACTAATTGAAGCCTTTCTCAATGTAATAGGATCTGCTAGGACTTGCATTGTACCAACAAATCCTCCAAGAATACAGAATTACTTCAATGGCATGATGGAGATAATAGGAAATAAAAATGTTTTTACAAATAATGAGATGAACAATCAAAGGATGGAAGGAAATATAGAAAGTAATAAACTGTTAGGGATGAATACAATTGCCTCACATATAGGGATTATTTCATTCATTGTTTTTGCATGCCCACAACTAGCATAGTGTCTGGAACATGGTAGACACTTATTAGAGTGGTTGATTGATTTTCATATACATAAAATTTATTTTCAAGTATAAATAGCTTAGTATTTTCCTCTGGCTTTTTTTTGCCTCAAATTACTTCTTTAAAAATTATTATACTCTGATTTACCAGCAGATTATTATCTACAAGATAGGAACTCTTCATTTTTGACAAAATGCTTTACTTTTTTTTGGGGGGGGGGCGGCAATTAAGTTCCTCTGAATTTCAACCTAGTTTTTCCTACCAGGCTACATAATCTTCACAAATGTTAATCCTCTATTATAAAACCTTTGTGAAATTATTCACAGTTGTAGGGAGGTTTACTAAAAATGGCTAGGTTGCTATAAACACCACAAGTTCAGTCACAAAGAATGCTCCTGTAGCCTCTCCCCCAGATCTATTCTTGGATCTCTATTCCTTGGTTAATAACTCTAATTTGGTTAATAACTAAGAATGTAAAAACCAATTCACATAATATAATACCCTCCTCCAATTCCTTCTGTTAAAGTTAAAATATAATGGTCAAAGGCAATTTTTTTATTCCATTCTTTTTCACATTTTGCTTCCCAGCGTTACTCAATAGGAAACAAAAAAAAGGCTTTGTGAACAGAAGAAAATAACCTACACTGCCCTCACAATTTGTGATATTGCTGATGGATTCATTTTCAGTTATTTTAAATCAATGTATTTTAGTAAGGAATTGCCACACTTAAAATTTTTTTCCCCTACCTTTGTAAAAATATATAAATGATATCTCTATATAAATAATATATATCACATATATAAATACAATACATACACACTATTTTTATATATACACCCATGTATCCAAGCTGTGTGCTAAGATATTCTAATACTAAGTCTTAGCAAATAACTATTTTCACATTTAAAAAAATTCTGTTCCTAAGTGGTATACTTCTCCAAATTTGTATACTAGACTCTAAGGAATTCCACCCTTAGAATTGAAGAGAAAATAATTCCACTGAAAACTAATACAAAGTGTTTGGCAGAAACTAAACATTAGCTCATATAATTGACAAATGCTTTTGTTCAGTTTTTTGAAAAAGAAAAAAGCCCCTTTGTACACCTTGGCTATAGTATTTAGTACTTGGCACCTAATTAATTAGTTATCAGGGATGGAATCATAGCCCCATGCAATTCCCTTTAGTACTGATTATGGATTGCATTTTGATGGCAAAATTGTTGGGTACGTCCCTCTTTAATGACAGACTTTGTATAATTAAAGACTGTGGAGTCTATTTTTTCTATCACCTTAACAAAAAGGATGGAAAAAATGCCAGTTTCACCAATCAAAATTCAGCTTTCATCTATTTATAAAAATAATCTTCCATCTTCTCCTGTTATTAGCAACCTTTTACTCAAGATGTTTTCAAATTAAGGGAGGCAAGAATGATCAAGGAATTGCCATTCTATTTTAAAAAGGTAGCTTTTGAGGAACTAATTATTATAACACTATTTCGAAATATGGATGTGTAGATTTTGAGTTCAGTAGTTACTTACACAGAGCAAATTCTTTGTAATGAGGAGGTTCATCAAATTTGCACATTTATATGACCTTCCACTTATCAAAGTTATAATAGCTGCAATTCTCCTCTCCCCACTTTGTTATTAAGCAGTAAACATCTGGTGTTGCTGTGTGTCTTCCAGTTATGGATGACTCTACAATCTCTATAGAATTAAAAAAGGAGATAGTTGATATGAGCAGGTTGCAATGTATAATGAATAATAAACCATGAAGACATTACTGGAATGAATCAGGGTGTTATCAAAGTAATATATAATAAAAATGGAGATGGGCTAGCTACATGTGGAAGAGAATAATGGATGACCAATGGCACCCTCTCAATATCAGGATAAAGTGAGAAAGACACCTATAGCATGTTCAGGGGATCCTCTTCATTGAACTTCTGGGAGGACAGGGAAGAGATAAATAGAGGTTGGGCAGCAATTCAGGGGTCATCTGCATCATTAGAGAATATTTGCATCATTAATATCATAGATCTACTCTAAAATTTTGAATATTTTACATTTAAATATAGACATATAGATTATTTTGATCAGTTGTGTCCCACTCTCTGTGATCCCATTTGGGTTTTTCTTGAAGAAACTGAGGCTGATGGGGTTAACTGACTTACCCTGGGTCACATAGCTAATAAATGTCTGAGACCTGAATGGAACTCAGGAATTCAGATCTTCCTTACTCGATGTTTAGCACTCTGTTCATTGTTCAATCCATTTGCCTCATGCGTTATTTTTATGTATAGACTAAACTAAATAATGCCTAGCTTCATAAATATTTGCTGAAACATATACATACACATCAATATACTGAGATTCTGTTTCATGTATTATATGTGATGTAATTCATTCAACTGGATTATCTCCGGGCTGTGTAAATATATTATTACCCACTTCATCCAGGTTAGATGATCTACTTTATTTCTACAGTAGATAGAAGACCTGAGTTCAAATCTAAACTCAGATACTTTCTAGTTGTGTCACCATGGGCAAGTCACTTAACCCTTATTGCCTCACATCCGGGGCTATTTCTAAGTTGTTTTGATTCATATCTGGTCACTAGATCCAGATAGCTTCAGAGAAGAAAGTGATGTTGGTGAATTTGCACAGCCCCCCTTAGTCAAATCGAATTCAGTTCATGTCATGGCATCAGTTCCCTGATGTCATGGTCTTCTGCAAGTACGAAGGACAAAACATCAACTATTATGAAAAATATGTTTACCACTTATGACCTGGCATAGACTGAGTCTAAATTTTGTTCCCAAAGTGATCTTGATGATTCAGAATTTCTCTCTTTTGTGCCATAGTAATCTTCATGTGTAACTGGCTGAGCCATGGCAAGTTACTGAGAGATTTAGCTAGACTAAGATTAGTTGAAAGATTTTAATAGTTTCCTGAGTACTTGAAACCACAATTATTTATATGGGATCATTTAGAAATTGTTGCAAAATGTAATCTTGCTAACTGATTTATAAGATGTAGTTTGGTGGAGTAGATAAAAGGTTGACCTTGGAATTAGGAATTGGATTTAAATTCTGCCTCTGGCTAGTATGTGGTAAGCCATTCTCTACAACTATAAGTTTCAGATGAGTTTCCAATCTGTACCAGTGGAAGATGAAATTTTAATACCAGGAGCTCTGTACACTGATAAAATCAATACACACACGCACACACACACACATACACACACACATTTAATTCTTACATAAAAGACATTAATTTTTACTTTAGGGGGTTTTTATTACTCTTTAGACTTACAGACTCCAATATAAATCAGGGAAAATCCACGCATAGTATTCTATACTATGTAGCTATACTGCTTTCTGATTTTTAAGCATACAGTTACCTACAATATAGAAGAAAGTTTTACTTAGAATACATGTAGGTACAGAAGGGGAAATCCTTGAATGAGCTTCCTCTAATTTCAAAGATGTATTGAATTTTCCCTCACTAACATTTGAGCTCTTCTGACAGAGGCCTATATTCACCTCCATCCTAAATTCTTCCTTTATTTTCTGCTCCATTTACAACAAAGGGAACGATGGCTTTCTTTCTTCTTTGTTTCCAATTTCCTTTTGTTCTTTGTGGTCCCAAGTTCTGTATCATGGTCACTTAGTTCATTAGTTTCTCCACCAGGCAGTGAAAGGATGTCTATTGAATTCTGTGAACTTTTGTTGTCATATCCTCAATATAAGATAGGGTCCAAAACTCCATAAATCCCTTATTTTTCTTAAGGTCCAGTGAGGTCCCCTCACTCTAGTTCTTTTTTCCTCTGTAGTCTTCTACCAGTATTTATCATCCCTGACTTCTATCATATTTTGGGAGAACAGCAGTGATGTTCTGGTGCCCACATTCTATGAATAAATAGAGTTTATCAATTTAAAGTAATTTGTAATAAAACTTTTTTTTGTTTGTGTACATATCACAAATCTCTTTTTATTACCTAGAAACCCCAAAGAACAGAATGTTATGTGGAAGAAAAACTCAATATGCTCAGCTTTTAGCACATGTCTGTCAGAGATTGTTTATTAATTATCCAAGTATTGCTGCTTGTTGAAATTCTCTCTAACCTAAACCATGTGGCCTTAAATTTTTATAGTGATCAGAAAATAAAGACAAATTTGCACAGAGAGAGATAAAGCAAGGATAAAAAGATTTTGCTTCATTTTTAAAAAAAATTGCTTAACAGAACAATGCAGATGTTATTATCATTGAGTTACACTTGGAGAATTATACAGACACCTTTTTGAAAAGCTAAAGGGCTCTCTTCAGGTTGACCAAAGATTCACCTCTCTTTATTTAGTCCATGACAAATGAACTATATGGAGACACTTCTTTCAGTTAACAAAATTTCCCAATTTTACTACTTCATTGAAGGAGTCATATTTCGATTTAGTTCAAAGGGAACAAAGAAGGTAAGAAATTTCCATTCCTCCCTTAGCTAGTCAGAAAAACAAACCAAAACAAAAACATTCAGTCTTTTAGGTTCCAGGAATTAAATATCTTTTCCAGATCTTGATTAGATGTAATGTTCAAGATTCATTAGAACTTATTTATTTGTTTGTTTATTTATTTATTTTAGATTTTTGCAAGGCAAATGGGGTTAAGTGGCTTGCCCAAGGCCACACAGCTAGGCAATGATTAAGTGTGTGAGACCAGATTTGAACCCAGGTACTCCTGACTCCAAGGCCGGTGCTTTATCCACTATGCCACCAGCCGCCCCATTAGAACTTATTTAAGGGAAACAAGACCATAGGTGAAGACACGTCTCCTTGTCATTAAGTCCAGGGAAACTGATGAGGTTTTTCAATCAAGTGAGCCCAAAGGATTTTCAAGTAGGATACTGACATAATGATATTTCTTAATATTTAATGTCACATTTGAGGCATTAATAGTTACATTTCCCCATTTAGAATGAAGAAGGTACTTAGAAAATACCTTATTCCACAACTTTGATTTACAGATGAGGAAACTAAGAGTTAGCTAAACAAATTTTCATGCATCTGGTCACATATCATTCCTACCATCCAAAGGCAGATTAATGAAAGACATTCCTTGTAAAATTGCAGCCAAATGTTTAGTAATTTCAGTCTTTGACTAGTCACTGGCAGTGGAGTTTTCACTTGATTGTTTGCATATTCTCTTGGCTTTCTAAAAAGGCTTTGAATTTTTGATATTTCACTTTCAGGAAGAAAATTTCCTATTTAAAAAAATGAAACTACATTTGTTTAGTGGCTATTTAGGCTCATAGCTCCCTGTGAGGAGGCTACTTTAGATATTGCTCTCAGCACTCCAGATTCATTTGTTTATAGCAATAGTTTCTAAATTTTTTTTTATTGTGCACTTTAATGGTTAAAAAAAGAGTACACCACAATATACTTATTTGTTTATAAATTATAAACATATAATTTATATATACTAATAATTATATGTGGAGAAGATAAAATAGAAATTAAAAAAGGTGATATTAAAATTAAATAATTGTTGATCCTATATTTGGTAAAGGGTCATTTTATTTTACCTATTAAAAGAGTGACATGATCAGATCTATACTGAAATCATTGGTTCTGTGTAGAGGATGAATTAGAGACACATAAGGCCAGGACATTAAGAAACAGGCTGTTGCAATAGTCTAGGAAAAAAATAATGAAAGCCTTAATTAGGGTAGTGACTGTATGAGCAAATCTGGGTGATTAGAAAGTTGTTAGTGCTCTCAAAGAATTAGGAAATTTGAAAGAGGGGGTAGATTGTAAGAGGAAAAGGGAATATAATTGCAATTTATTCATTCCTACTTCTCCTTGTGTTACTCACTCTGTCCTATTGAAAATGAAGGGAGAAATTTCATTGAATGCCCAATTCCCCTGAGCCCAACACCTGCTGCTATGGTATTGGAGGACAGCAAATGAGGATAGTATAGGGTGAAATGAGTATTTTTGTCTGCTCAACTACTTTGAGTGAATTTAGGGTTATATGCTCTCTGAAGGACCTATATTCAGGGGAACTTTGTGGCAGGCTAGTGGAAGGAGATAGATGACTAAAGGAATGGACAGATTGCATTGGAGAAAGGTCCACAATTAGCTATAAGTGAATAGGATGGCATAATGTGATTCATCTTTTCACTCTCCAATTGGTTGTTCACTCATTCATAGGGTCAGACCATGGCCCTTAGAGTGTCACAGTCATTGAAGATCACTAAAGTATAATACAGTATGGAGACTCATAGACATTATCTGAAATTCCAACAGATGGCCCCAAGATATTAGAGTACTGATGACTTCAAAGGGGAATAAGAAAAAACAAAGTTAAGCAATTATTACAAAAGGGGTGGGGTGTATGAGAAGGCTTTCAGAAATTCTGGCTGCAGGACAAATGAAATGTGGAAACAGAAAAGGAAACTCTGAAGTATGTCAGAAATATCTACTATGGCAAAGTGAACCAGAAAGTCTGGTATTTCCTGGCTCATTTTGTTAGGATTAGCAGTAAATCTGATCATTTTTTACTATATTTTCCCACTATATCATATATCTTATTAGCAGATTTTAGATGGACTTCACTTACTGCAACTATCATTTTTGTTCGCAAAAAGGAATTTTGAGCAGAAAAAGGTGAGGAACTCCTTTTGATCAAAGGGAATTATTATAACAGATTTTATTCTCTAGTGTTAAGATTAGACAATTGTATATAAAGGAGAAAAAGAAAATACATGAATATCCACTTAGAAGGGGGCCCAGGAAGGGAAAGGGAGAGGAATATTGATGGGCAGCAGCTTAAGAGGAATACTGGTTGGTATTCCTAGGTATTTAAATGACCAGAAGAAGTCAGTCAATAAACATTTATTAAGAACTTGCTCTGGACCAGGAACTGTATTCTAACAAATAAAGACTAAAGCCTCTTCCAGCAGATTTATAGGAAAATTTGATCAAGGTAGTATGGAGGAGATGCTATCTAGATAGATGGGGAAAGTACAAATACTGAGAAGATCATGGGTTCACCAAATTATTTAAGTGAGAAAACGAAAGGGTTATTTGTTAAAAAAAAATATCTTGCTATTTATAGTTAGTTGTAAGGTGCCAAATAACAGAGTTTCTAAGGTAACTCATTTACATAGAATTAACACATTGCTATAAATTATAAGCAACACTAATTAGCATCTTGTCTCTTATTTTGACCAGAAGTCACTCATACTAGGATCTTTTGGCCTCTATGAGCTGAATGTTATCTAGTTTCAAGAGTGTTAATTAATTTTTTCTTTGAATAATAATGTGTTTTAGGTAAAGAGAATTTGGGTACAGAGTCCAAGAGTTCTACTTTTTATTGCTTAAATCTTTAACATTCTCCCAGGAGTCATTTCAAACATGGATTCTTTTTGCTAGCAAAACCCTTTAAATGAAATGGAATGTAGTATACCCAATCCTTTTCCCCCCCTTCCTTCCTTCCTTCCTTCCTTCCTTCCTTCCTTCCTTCCTTCCTTCCTTCCTTCCTTCCTTCCTTCCTTCCTTCCTTCCTTCCTTCCTTCCTTCCTTCCTATTTTTCTTCTTTCCATGTTACGTAGTTTTCAACATTTATTTTCTGTAAGACTTTGAGTTCCACATTCTTCTACTTCCTTTCCTCTCCCCTCCCTATGACAGTGAGTGATCTGATATAGGTTATGCATGTACAATCATGTTAAATGTATTTTCATGTTAGTCATATTATGAAAGAAGAATCAGAACAAAAGGGAAACAACACATATTTAATTCTTTTCATTGAAATTCCAAGAAGTTAGACATTTCTTAGTAATACATAAATCATAGAGAAAATATTTACCATTAGGAGTGAAAGTTTATCATAGATGGTTATGGGATCTTCACTTACCTAACTTTAAGCATCTTTGTTAATGACATGAAGTTATTAGAGTCATTAGCCCCTGACTAGGAAGAAGGTAGCTTCTGTCACTCATGGAGAGCATAAAAGGAGAGACATCTTTCACTAAGTTCTCTAAGTAAAGGTTGGGTGACAATTTGTCTGAGATGCTCTAATTTATGTTTCAGAAAAGAGTTGAGCATGATAACCTCTAAAGTCCCTTCCTCCCTTGGAACATTCTCTGCACATCATCTTTTCCATTTTAGGACTCTAGATGAAGGTGTGTATATATAGAAAGTATAGGAAACTGAGCTGAAAATATATTGGAAATATGACTTATGATATAACTCAGTAATTGATCTTTTATTTATTTATGGAGGAGAAAGATTTAAGAAATATTAAGCAATAATTTTAATTTATTTACCTGTCACCAGTCTCTTGGGCATGAGAATTAAGAATAAATGAATAAAATAAATTAAATTATGTTTATTTCCACCTTCTAGCATCTATATCAGGAATTTATAAATTCTTTTAATTGAATACTCCTATAATTATCTCCAACTCTGGTTTTATACAAGAGGTGGAAATGCGAGACTTTTGCAAAGAAAGCCTGCATTCCCACTAAATTAAATTGGTTTAGAAAGTACTCTGAGATAAAATTTCAGAAGAAAGACCCAAATAATTTAGACAATGGGAAAGGTGTCTTTCTCTCCTTCTACTTTACCTTTCTATCTCTCCCTTCCCTCCTTGCTTCTTTCCCTCCCAGCTCTGTTTTCCTCTCCCTTCTTCACGTCCCCCCCCTCTATATATGTATATTTATATGATTCATATAAATGTTTATATAACTACATATTATTACTTATTTCTTCACTTTCTTCCTGGAAACTCAATCAACTGAGGTTCATCCCATTAAGATCAGTAATTCATTTAATAATGATTCAAATTCTGTGTTCTAGCCTGGTTTCATTTGTGTGTGTGTGTGTGTGTGTGTGTCCTCGGGCACATCATTAATCTTTGAGGTACCTCAGTTTCCTGGTCTATAAAATTAAGGGTTTAGACCAGGTGGTCTCTAAGCTCCCTTCAACTTTAAATCTATGATATTCTGATCACTTGGACAGTCAATAATTTGCCAAAACTTTTTGCTACTCAGTTTCCTCATCTATAAAATGGAGATAAAAATATTTATGTTACCTAACTTATGAGTTTGTTATGAGGAAAATGTTTCATGAAAAGAGAAATCATTATATATATATGTGTGTGTATGAGATTGTCTTATTACTCTAAATAGAAAATAAAGGTATTTACAGAAGAATAAAGCTAGATATAAATGATAGCTAAGTATGCCACTGGACTTAACATCCTTAATGAATTTAAGAAATCTAGAAGGGAGATGAATTAAGATAACTGGGAAACTGGACTGAGACAAAGGGAGTGAAGCACAATGTCTGGCCCATAAAAATAAATAATAAATGCTTATTAATTGACTGTGGTCAGGAATAAGCATATATGGAATAATTAATATTCCCAAAAGGGAATAACACCCATTCTTCCACTTCATAATTACCCTCCTTATCCCAAAGAACCTGCTACAAATGAATTTTTTAGAGAAATTTCTAACCTGCTCTAGTTTAACTGAGGATGAATTCAAGGAAGATCTTAATGTTAGAAAAAAAAAAGAAGTTATAATGATCAGAAAGAAACCTGATTCTTTAAAATTGTTAAAGGAAAAGTAAATAACTGTGCTATCAAATTGATCCTAAATACTTTGAGTTCCTGAAACTATATGCAACCTATTTGTGAATTCTAAAATGTTCCTATTATTTGCAGTAATGTTTGCTTTGGATAAGAACATGTAAAAAGAGCTGGTACTTGGATCCACAGAGAGATTTTATTGGAAAAAATAAGGATAGTCTAAGACACAATTGAGAGAATGGATGAAGTGGACTTTTGGTCCTTTTCTGAGAGGAACTTGAGGTAGTAGGAAATCTAAGACACACACAGCCATGAAACAATGTGCAAAATCTACAAAGCAAGTGAAAAATCATATATTATAAGCAAATAAGAAACAAAGCAAATTGTTTAAACTCAGATAAGAATTAAGGTTAATTAGGAAAGGATTCCTGGAACAGAAGCATTTCTGCTTCTTAAAAAGGATCCTTGGTTTAGAAAAACAAATATTAGGAAGTACCTGTTCTAAATCTGAAGCTCATCAACTCACTGGGGAACCTAGGTGGGATAGTAGATTAGAGTGCCAGTTTGGGATCAGGGATACTCTTTTTCTCATTCAAATCTGGATTCAGACACACATTAACTGCATGACCCTGGACAAGTCACTTAACACTGTCCCAGTTCATCTGCAAAATGAGCTCGAGAAAGAAATGATAAATTGCTTTAGTATCTTTCCCATGAACACCCCAAACGGGGTTCCAAAGTGTCAGAGATGAGTGAAATGACTGAACAACATTAATTATCTGTGCGATTTTGAATAAATCATTTAATATTTAAACCTCATTCTTCTAATTCATAAACTGATTTAGGATTAGATAATCTTAAAGATTCTTATCTTTAGTAACCTTTGATTCTAAGATAAGGAGATAGGTATGCTCAAGCAGCAATTAACTTGAGAAATTCTGTTATTATTTATTCAGTGAATAAATTTATTAAGGGTCTTATTTTGCTTGGCATGGAAGTATTGAAAATTAACCACTGTATTTTTTGAATGCGACCAACATTGTTTTTAGGATTTGATTCTAAAATAAGGAGATAGGTATGCTCAAGCATACCTATCTTCCCTACCTGGAAGAGGTAGGGAAGAAGCAGAAATCACAATTCCTGCCCTTGTCAACAAATTAGGAGGGAAGATAAGGCTAACTCAAAGATATGAGACATTATCTGATCAAATGTGAACTTGTATAGCAGAGAAAATAAATAATGCAGAAGGTTAAAAAGCAAGAGATTAGTGTTTGTTGTAGTCAAGGAGATGAAACTTCAAATGGACCTTGAAAGGTGGGTGATTTGGGGGTAGATGAAGAAGAGGGGGATGGGAGTCTGAACAAAAACTAAAAAAGCAAAAATACAGCTTCTTGAATGTCAGACAAGCTAACTACAGAAGAGGGTTATAACAGATTCTGGTTAAATTTCCCTGGTTATTTAGTCTCCTAAAAAGGGAGCTATCCCATAATATTTGGACCATATAGTCTTTTGTGAAATTTATTTGAATATTTTAATTGATTTAGGGGAGGGAAAAGGAAACAAACATTTATTGTGCCTATTCCATATGTAATGTTTCAGGTACTCTGTTAAAAATTTTATAAAAATTATTGCAATCAATTCTCACATCAGTTGTATTAGGTAATAGTATTATTATCCTTATGGTTCAGGCAACTGACATAGATAGCAGCTAAATGACTTGCATTGCGTCACCATAACTGATAATTTATGAGGGGAAATATGAACTTAGACTTTCCTGACTTCAATTCTAAATTCTCTTTGCACTTACACTATCTAGATGCCTCTGGATTAGAATCACTGGTCATTCAGACGAAATACATTACAATCTTAATTCCAGTGGTTAACAGGTGAAAAACACTTTTCCTTTCAGGGCCTCAATTTCTTTCTCAATATCATGAGGGTGTTGGATCATACTTCTAAGAATTTTTCCTTCTCTTCTTGCTTTTATTTACCCTACCCTGGTATTTAAGGATCCTCTCAATCCGGATCCTAAATATATTACCAATCTCATTTTGATTTACTTTTTATTTATATCTAAGCCAATTAAACAGTTGTGCTACTCATCTACCCTTACCTAGCCCAAAAGTCCATCTCCTACTCATAAGCTCAGGTTATTTGCCCCATGATGCTCTTTTCCCTCAATCCCATAATTCAAAATTCTTAGCCTCCATCAAGGCTTGGTTAGGGTGCCACTGTGATGATTTCCCCATCTACCTCTCCTCCCTCAGTTTTTAGTGCTCCCTCCACTCAATTATCTCTTCTTTCTTTGTCTTTATGTCCCAACCCTTAGCATAGTGCCTTTGTTTTGGAATTTCAACAGTGACTGCCCTCAGAAGAACTCATTCAAGACACTAAGTTTTTGATGTTTATGAGGGAAATGTGTCAGAGTCATTTTAGAAGTTTTGAGGGAGAGGAGACCTTTTTCTTCTATCCCTGCCACTTGACTAAGAGATGAATGATTGATAACTGAGACTAATAAACACCAGCACTGAAAGAGACCATAGTGATTGGCCCAGACACTTGGGTCATTTTTCAATGAGGAAACCACAGCACAATAAGGTGGAAATGACCTCCCCAAGGTTTGTGCATTGCAGACTGAAGTCTAGAACCCAGATTTCCTGGATTTCAGTGTAATTCTGTAATTTTACACCCTTGTACCTTTCCTACATTTGTATGTGGAGACAATTAAAAAACATAAAGATGCAGATTGATACACAAGATAAAAAAAATTCCTGGACACTCTCCCCAACATTTTCATTGGTAGCTTTGGTGGGATCCAAATTAAATTCAAACTCTTCCTTGTCTGACAGTCTAGACATCTTCTCTAAACAGCTTTTGACTTTGCTACAGAAATACAGTGAATGGAGAATAATGGGAAATCAGCCAAACCTTTTTGAATTTCTAAATATAGTTCAGAACAAGGGTTTAGGTTAATATTAAAAAATGGGGAAAGGTAATAGTGCTAGGCAATAATTATACTTTAAAGTGAGCCCTTTCATTGTCATTAAAAAACATTAGAACATAATGCATGGGACATAAATTACATGGGTTCTACCATTTCTTAGATCATAGGAGTTGATAAGGTGCGAGCCATGAACCAGTATACTGTTTCAGATGAGTAGCTGAGGGACTCACAGATGACACTAGAGACAAAATACCTACTGTGCTGGATATTAGGCATGTTATTTACATTAGCTTTTGTTCTTCTCAAGCTGTTGGTAAGTAGTGGAAAAGCAATAGAAACAGCACTCACTTATCTGTGGGTGCCAAAAGATTTATGTAGTTTTTAGGGCCCTGAGACACCAAACCTATGGTGTTCTCTATCACTGGAGATGGGGTTAATGATAAATGAGTGACAGTAACCTAACTCCTACCAGATGCCAGAGTTCTTTCTCAACCTCAAGTCAGTCTTTTAGGGTCTCCAGGGACTCCACACCATCAAGGTTGAATTTAAGCCAGTAAGGTTAAATTTTAACTATCTAGTTTACATTGTTTTCTTCACAATCTGAACAGAATTGCACAGGGTGGAAAAACAGTCTGAACTATGATACACACCTAGTTGAAACAGCAAGAGTTTTTCATGAGATGGATTAACCTTAAAGTTGCAAAAGAATTTGACATATTTTGCTTTTCTTATAGCTTCATTTAAACCCTCATGCCCAGCTATTTATGCAGTCATGCAAACCTAATCCACTTTTTTTCCCATGGTGATGATATTAGCATCATCAGAGATTATGTCAAAAAAAATCTTGGCAAATAGGTTCTCTCAGTCCACAGTTTCACCATACCTTTTCATCCTTGAAGGTGTCAGTCTGCTGATGCTTCTATTGTCAGGGAGTCTGAATGAGTCACCTGAAGATATTCAATTTATTTATTTGGTTCTTTATTTATTTGTTTAATAATAGGTCCAATAATTTTTAAAAAAATTTCATTTTATTCTGAACTTAAGAAATAAAATAAGTATTTCCATGACAAAAATAGATGATAATAAAAGAAACTATAACTCTATTATATACAACTTGCTATTTTAAAAAATATATACAGTAGTGTTATCGTGTAATATTTCCCCCCTTTTTTCCTCCCTTCCCACCTCCATATTCTAGAGATGGCTACACTTAGACATCTATCTGTCTTTCTATCTATCTATCTATCTATCTATCTATCTATCTATCTATCTATCTATCTTTATATATATACACATACATACATATAAATGTGTGTTTTTGTATATGTATGTGTGTAAGTGTGAAAGTGTGTATACACACATATATTTGTAAAACTTTTGACTTGTGGGTCAATGAACCTATGTGAATTTATGAGATCAGTCTCAAGAGGGAATTACCAAGAAAAATAGACCTTCAGAAGATCCAGGATAAAAGTTGGAATATACATTCATTTTTATCTGAATGTGAATGTGAATTTTGACTCAGATTTGGGATTTCATCAGGATGAAGAAGTCTGGGTTTAGAAATTTCCTCCAGATCTGCATCATTAGTAATTTATAGCTTTAAAGACTTACCTGGGTACACTAAGGTATTAAGTGATTATGATTACTGAACCAGGAGTATCTGAAGAAGAACTTGAACTCAGGTCTTCCTACTTTCAAAATTAACCTTTGAGCCATTACACCAAGTTACATCTCATGCATGTCAATGTACTGTACAAATCACATATTGAGAGTTTTAAAAGGTATGGTCCTTGAGAACTTGTTTTTGTATCTCCAGTACTTTATACTTTATATATAGTAGTGATCCTCTGTATGCAAAGAAAGTGGAAATTATCATTGATACTATATATATATATATATATATATATATATATATGGAATGTTTTCATAAGATATGGCAGACATCAAAAAAATGACCATTCCTTAGTTTGGTGACAGATTTTTAAACTTGGAAAAAAAACCCAAACCTTTTTTCCTACTTGTGGTGTATATTTTAGTAAGTGTAGCATGTTCCTTGTAATTCCTGCGGACTATGGCTACAGGACAGTGGCACTTAGAACTGATGGTGTTCTTGCTGCCTATCTTATAATGCTTTTTCATTTTTCTCTCTTAAAAATGATAGAACTAGGTTAGTAGTCAGTGGTGAGTATGTCCTCTATTTCAAGTGCTACCTTCCTATAGTCCCTGCCAACTAGTACTTATGCACATGAAATTCATGCATGTGTCTATATGCATATGTATAATATAATTATACATGAATGTATATTTGCATATGTATAAACAAAAATATGTGTATTTATGCAAATATTTCTATATTCCCATAAAAATCAATTAGGCTATTTATGTTGCAATCTATTAGAAAGAGGTAAGGCAAAGTACATTTGCATAATGATTCTTGATCATTGGTATCCATTGTATCCTAGGATTTGGTCCCAGAAGGAACTTTGGTAATTGTCTAGTCTATGTCCTTTATAGCAGTTGAGAAATCAAGGACAAGATTAGGAAGTAACTTGCTCAATGTCACACATACCAGGATTATGGAAATGCACCAAGATTTCACTAGAAGATTTTTGACTCCAATTCCATTGACCTTACTATTAAATCGCACTTTTCACTGATGACCTGGTTACCAGGTTAGGATGCTCAGGTTGCCAATATTTGACTGTGACATGACTTTTCTTTTATGCCCATTTTACAAAATGAGAATGATTTCTAGGTTCTTTTTATGGATCCACAATCTATGAATTTATGATTGATTATGTGATCTCTGAGTTTTGAGGGTTAGGGATTCTTTTGGAATGAAGTATCTTGAATGCTTATATATGATGTTCCTATTCCCTACTCATTTTCCTACTATTATTATTACTAACTAACATTTACATGGAAGTTTGCAAAGTGCTTTACCTTGTTTGATCAATACAATAACTCTTTTAAGTAGGCTGCTATAATTAGTCTTATTTTACAGATAAGACAACTGAGTCATATGAAGAGATGAAACAGCATACCCACAGACACACAAGTAGCAAGTTTCCAAGAATGGATTGAATTCCAGTTATTCCTCAAATATGCCACAATACTTTTAGAAAATCAAGCATATCTTGTTTTTTTGACCTTGGCACTGTAGACCTGAATCTATAATACAGACATATATATATATTTATATATATGTATGTATATATGTATATATATACATATATGCATGTGTGTTGCAGTATGAATATGTTACAGTGCATTAGAAAGAGGCCAGGTAAGTTGTAGAAATTCCATCTAGCAATATAAGTTGGCATTAATTTTGCAGCTTATAATCTTAGACATTTGTTTGGAGATATTATGGAGCCAAGTGACTTATCCTGGATGACATAGACACTATTCTTCAGAGGCAGAAATGTAACCAAGTTATGAAACTGAAGTCTATCCACTATGTCATACTGCCTCTCAGACCTTGCTTATAAAGAACATTATTTTTGGAGAATGAACAGAGCAATCTTTTCCTTGTTGTTTCAGGTGAAAAGAAGAGCTATTGATTTTTTGATGAATTTCAATAAACTCACATTTGACAGTAAAGCTGTCATTGACAATTATCCTTCTCTATACATATCTTGTCCTAAACAATCTTTCCTAAACAAAACTTCATTTACCAGTTTATTTTTAAAAAGCAAACTAACTGATTTCCTTTCCTCTTCCCTTTCCCCTCTTTATACATATGTGTTTTACTATTTATTTTTGGAATTCAGTTAAATTTAGAAAATGAGAATAAGCTGTTCTATCATTTTTTTTTCTATTTAAAAGCAGTTTCATTTTCTAGGGAGTGTATATCATTGTTGGGTTATGCCTGCTCTCTTTTTCTCTAGAGGAAGGTAAATTTGGTACCTAAACAATCTGGCAGAGTTAATGGGAAGTCTTGCAGCTCAATCTTGCCCAGTACTTTGAAAATTTACTCCTCTCTGGTTTCCTCAGTGAGCTGCTATTTCCTCTGCACAAGCCAGCCTACTGTGGAGCCAGTAACCATGACCTTCTCCAAGATTATGCGGCCCAAAGGACTATGGATAATTTTTCCTGACTAGAACCTTTTATATAATCTCCTGACTAGAACCTGTTCTTAATAATCATTGACTGTAATGTTTCATTTGGCAGAAAAAAGCTATTCCATATTTGCTACAAATTATCCATGAAGATAAATGTATTTGGAGCATTTTATTTGAAGAACTACCTTTTTAAGTTTCTCAATGTATTTGATGCTTATAGGTAGTTTGGTAATAGTTAGAATAATACATATTGCCTACTTGGGCTATATGAGCCTTATTATTTTAAAACACATTTTAAACGGTTATAAAGTTAATTCTTCTAAAATGATTTCAATTTTGTGATCTCATCATTCAGAGTGAATTTTCTTAAAATTATGTCAACCTTCAAAGTACTCCCAAAACTTTGGGGGACAGACTATAAACCTGGTAACAAAGGACAAAACAAGACAGGAGAGGGAAAATCTCACACATTAGAATTATGGTTACTCCCTCACACTCGACCTTTATTAAAAGACAAAGCACTCAGCCAATAAAATATTTCATTATTATGACTTCAATCTATTTGTCCTTTGTTTCAGAGTCTCATAACATTTCAGCTAATCACATATGCATAGAGTTTGATGCAAAGTTTGATCCAAGCAATTATTTATTACTATGTTCCAAGAACTGAGGGTATGAAAAAAAGGCAAAAGCAGTCCCTGCCTTCAAGAGGTTCACATTTTAATGGGGGAGACAACATGCAAATAACTATATGTGTACAAGATACCTACAGAGTAGATAAAAGGTAATTCTGGTGGGGTGGAATTATTAATAATGTGGTAACCCAATTTGGAAAGACTTCCTGCAGAAGGTGGGGTTTAAACTCGGTCTTGAAAGAAGACAGGGAAGCAGGAGACAGACAGAGATGTAGAATGAGGTGTGGGGCATAACCATCACAAAAGTATGTGTAAAGGAGATAAAGTATATCATATTCAAGGGACAGCAAGAAAGCTGATGTTGCTGGACCATAAAGTGTAAGAAGACTAGAAAGTTGGGAACAATCTTCAAGGAGCACAAATTTGATTGTGAAGATGATAGGATCCACAGGATTTTAGCCTGGGCTAAAGAAAAATCACTTTGACAGTTGAATGGAGGATGGACTGGAGTGGGAAGAGACTTGAAGCAGACTAATCAGAAAACTATTATAAATAGTGCAGCCATGAAAGAATAAACAGCAGTACCAAATGGTAGTTGTTGGAATAGAGAGCAAAAATCCAAAAGACATGAGGCTTGAAATAATGGTCTGGACTTGCAAAATGAAACTTGCAGTCCTTTTTTTCACTTTAATTGTAGACAAATTGTTTGTAGGACTATGCTGTCTCTCCTAGGTTTCACAATTTCTGGTTAAGGGCACTTCTCTCTTCATTACTTTTCTAGTAAGTTTCACACTCTTTCCTTTTATCTATTACAATATTGATTTTCTGAAAAAGTGTAAGGTGATTTACTAAAAAAGTAAAATAAATAACTCTGTTAGTTCTATAAGATCCCAGATGCAAGAGATCACTCAGGGTATCAATATTTTTTTTAAAAATATATATATAATGCATATATGTAATGATTAAATATATCCCAATTACTAGTAAAATTAATATTTAAAAAATTGAATTTTACATTCTCTCAGCCCTTTACCCCCCCTTACTTGAGAAGGTAAGCAATATGATTTGGGTAAAAATTTCCAAATTAGTCATGTTACAAAATAAAATACAAAGTAAAGCAATGAAAATAAATTTTAAAAAAGCCTGCTTCAATCTGCAGACAGAGTTCATCAATTCTCTCCCTGAAGGTAGTTAGCATTTTTTGATTATGGGTCCTTTGAAGCTTTCTTGGATTATTGTCTTTATCAGAATAGCTAAATTCATCAGAGTTGATCATCCTTACAAGATGATACTCTGTACAATATTCTCCTGGTTCTGCTTACTTTGTTTTCTATCAGGTCACAAAAATCTTCCTAGGTTGTTCTGAAACCACCCTGCTTGTATTTTCTTATAGCACAATAGCATCTCATCAGAATCATGTACCAAAACTTCTTCAGCTATTCCCTAATTGATAGACATCCCCTCAATTTTCAGTTCTTTGACAACACTATAAAAGCTACTATAAATGCTTTTGGTTGTAACAAATCTTTTTTCCTTTTTTTCTTTGATCTCTTTGTGATACAGACCTAATTGCTGGGTCAAAGAATATACAGTTTTGTTGCCCTTTGAGCATAATACCAAATTGTTCTCCACAATGATTGGATTAGTTTACAATTCCACTAATAATGCATTAATGTCTCAATTTTCCCATATCCCATCCAACTTTATTATTTTCTTTTTCTGTGTTAAAAAAGTCAATCTTATTGGTATGGCATGACACCTCATAGTAGTTTCAATGTGCATTTCTCTGATTAATAGTGGTTTAGAGCCTTTTTCTTTTGATTTTCTTTTCAGAAAACTATCTGTTTATATCTTTTGACCATTTATCAATTGGAAGTGTTTGTATTCTTATAAATTTGACTTAGTTCTCTATATATTTGAGAAATGAGGCTTTGATCAGAGAAGCTTGATGTGAATTTTTCAGTTATGAATACTAACTGTATATATCTTTACGTTCTGGTTCCCCCCTTATCCTAAGCACTATCTCCTTTCACCCGATCCATCCTCAAAAGTGTTCTTCTTCTGACCACTGCCTCTTCAAATCCTCCTGCCCTTCAATCAGTCTGCCATTTTTCCTTATCCTCTTTCCATCCAACTTTCTGGAAGAATAAAGTAGATTTATATATCCAGCTGAGTATGCATATTATTCCCTCTTTGAGCCCATTTTGATGAGAGTAAACTTCAGGTGTTCTTCTTCTCCCCCATTTATCCCTGCACTGTAAAAGCTCTTTTGTACCTCTTTTTTGAGATGATTTACCCCATTCTGCTTCTCTCTTTCCCTTTCTCCCAATGTAATCATTTTTCTCAACTTTTACTACATTTTTTTTACATCACCCCATTGTATCCAACTCACACCTAAGATCTCTGGTTATGCATATACTCCTTATAACTGCCTTAATAATGATAAAATCTTTAGGAGTTTTAAGTACCATCTTCCCAAGTGGAAATATAAATAGTTTAACTTTATTGACTCCTTTATGATTACTTTTTTTTACTTTTTAAGGTTTCTCTTGAGTTTTATATTTGAGAGTTGTACTTTCTATTCACCTCTAATCTTTTCACCTCCCTTTCATTTAATATCAATTTTTCCCCTGAAGGATTATACTCAGTTTTTCTTGGTATGTGATTCTTGGATATAATCTTAGTTCTTTTGTGCTCCAGAATATCATATTTCAAGCTCTCCTATTCTTTATTATGGAAATTGTTTTTTTAAAATGACTTCTTTCTTATTGCTTGAAATATTTTCTTATTGATCTGTGAGCTCTGGAATTTGCAATACTATTCCTTGGAGTTTTCATTTGGTGATTTCTTTTAGGTGGTGATTGGTGGATTCTTTCAATTTCTATTTTATTTCTGATTTGTTTTAATTTGCATTTCTCTAATTTTTAGTAATTTAGAGTCTTTTTCATATGACTATAGGAAGCTTTGATTTTTTTTCTTTGGAAAACTTCCTGTTTATATCCTTTGACTATCTATCAATTGGGGAGTGATTTGTATTCTTATAAATTTAACTCAGTTCTTTATATATTTGAAAAATGAAGTCTTGATCAGAGAAACTTGATGTAATTTTTTTTTCACACTTAGGAATTCCAACTGTATATTTCCTCCCATCCTATTTCTCTGGTTCTAGAATTTCAGGGTAATTCTCCTTGATAATTTTACAAAAATATAATTTCTAAGGTCTTTCTTTGATCATGACTTTCATATAATGAAAGAATTTTAAAATGGCCTCTACTTATCTTCCAGGTCAGTTGTTTCTCCAGTTTTGTATTTCACATTTTCTTCTTTTTTCACGTTCTTTTGACTTTGTTTTAATTGTTTCTTTGTGTTTTTTGGTATCATTAGTTTCCACTTTCCCAATTATAATTTTTGAGGAATTGTTCTCTTCAGAGAACTTTTGAATCTCTTTTTCCATTCTTTTTAAAAGTTATTTTCATCAGTAATGTTTTGCATTTCTTCTTCCATTAAGCTGATTGTGTTTTTTTAAATGTAATTTTCTGGTTTCTGTACCTCTTTTACCAAGTTGTTGCATTTTCATAATTTTCTTCCTTTGCTTTCATTTTTCCACTTCATTTTCCTTTTCTAATTCTCATTTGATTTTGCAAATATTTTCTTAATTTCTTCCAGGAATTCTCCATGTGCTTCTTTCCAATTCACATTTTTCTTGGGGTTTTGCTTGTGGCTATTTTAATTTTATTTTCTTCTGATGAGTTGTATCTTGAATGTCTCTCTCACCATGGAAGCTTTTTATGGTGAGTTTTTTGGTTTTTTTCTTTGCTCATTTATCCACCATATTTCTTAATTTGCAACTTTATTGAGGCCTCTCTTCCTGGTATTGGAGGTTGAGGGGTGTGGTTCTTTCTCAAGCTTCAGAATTTTTCACATTGTTGTGTTCAGAATAGGGAAAGAACAAGAAGATAAAAATAATTTGAATATTAAGAATTTGGAAAGGGAAATCACTGGGACCATGGTTCTTCCCCAGACTGTATGTATCTACTAAAACTTTTGTCAGGAATATATTTTCATTTCTGACACACTTGCCATATCAGTAAAAACATTTTATTTGCTTTATTTAAAATTTTCTTGAGTATACCTTCCAAAATACTCCTTTGTTTCACTCATCTTAACTTTGCCTAATCCTTATACTTCAGAGTCATGGCAGTGTTGGAAGGAGACAACATTTTGTACTCTTTAATATTTTACTTCATAAAAGTACCATTTAGGGGTTTCACATATATGTAATGAAGGTAAGGGAAATATCAACATAACTTAATATGACATCACTTTTCTGGAAGAATCTAAAGGACTTAATGCATATGTGGACATTCTTCAATGGACTGTCACATTGTTGGGAACAGCCTTTTTTTCACTGCATGCATAGCTGGACTAGTCTGTGTCTTTAAAACTTTCTGACTCAGTGACTTTTCTTGCTTTTATGCCTGAGCATGAAAGACTTCCATGTTCATGGCAGGTGATAGCATAGGGTAAACCCCTTTTTCCACCTCTTTAGGCAATGTGCTCCTGAGGAAGGGGTTGTGGATTTCATCCTTGCCTCCAGGATCTACTTCCAAATGGATATTTGTCTGGTCATTTGGTCAGAATATGATAATGAAATAGGTAATAGCATTGTCTTAAAAAACTCCACTATATTGGAAAGTCCCCAATTATACATAGGTAGATTTTTATGCTCTAAAGGTTATTAGAAAACCATCACAGAGAAACAGGGTCCAAATAGGTTGTGATGCCATTTTGTCTCCTTTTAGAGAAAACTAATACTGCTGGTACAAAGGAAGATCTAACCCATATTATGGGGGGGTGGGTGATGTTAATAGATGAGCCTAGCATAACTTTCACAAACTGCTATGGCATGAAATGAGGAGAACCAACAGAACAATTCATATTATAATAATAATAACTTAGTGAATAAAAACAATTATGAAAGACTTAAGAATATTGATCCATTCAATGACCAAATATGACCCTAAAAGACCACTGATAAAATTTTTCACTAATGTCTTAACAGACAGTTGATGGATTTAAGACACAGTGAGACATAAGTTTTCAGATATGGCAAAGGTGTGAATTTGTTTCATATGACTTATTTATTACAAGTATTGCATTTTCCTTTTAATCCTTAAAGAAGGATGCAGAAGGACAAGGGAACAAACGAATGTAGTTTCCAAAAAGAAGAAAAAAAAGAAAAAAGAAAAAAAGAAAAGAGAGAGGTTCATTCAAAGAATTTTATTTTTTATTTTATTTTAAGAAAATTCTAAAGGAGAACTTTCAGGGCAGAACCAAGGTGGTGGCTTAAAGCTAACATGCTCCTGGAGGAAGAAAAACAAAAAAACAAAAAACACCCCTTCAGAATCTAATGAACACTTTATAAAAAATATCTCTTATGTATCTCTTTCCTTTAATCCTAATTCCTTATACCAAAAATGACTAATCTGCAAACATGTTCATCAAAAATATGTATGTACAAAGTTCACCTGACTGCTGCTGAGGGGAGGGGGGGGGGTGGGAAAGGAGGGTGGAAAGAAATTTTGTAACTTGAAAATACACGTATGCAAAATAAATGAATAAACAAAAAACAAACAAATATATAAATAAAAGAAAATTCCAAAGGAAACAAGAAGGTAGGACAGCTTGGAAAGTAAAAAGTTGAATTTATTATATGTGTATATATATATATATATATATATTCATATATTATATGAACATAAATGATTTTTAAAAGCAAGCTATATTTAATATAGTTTTATATTTTCAATATAAAACTTTTATGTTCTATTTTTCTATTGAAATGATTCTTGGCAGAATATTTATTAAATTCAAAACAAAAAATTAAATTAAAAAAATTTTTTTAAAGAGGATGAAGAATAACACACCCTTTTAGATTTAAATCTTTATAAACAAAGTTTTGTTACCATGAAATCTGCTAAGAATCTATCATAAGGGATGCTAATGCTCAGTAAGTCTGCAGTCTTCTTTTTGAGTTGTTGCTGTGAAAGGAGGAACAAGGGAGAGGGAAAGTACCCATTTTGGATGAGTGCTAAGATTTGTACTTTGTATTTAAATAAGTTGAGTCAGGGTTCATACAACTGATCAGCACAGTGTCCTGAAGATATCTTCTAACACCTGAAGAGAGAGAGAAAAAAAATTCCTAGCAAAGCATTTTTGATAGCTCTTCCAGAAAAAAAAAAAGACTGCCTATCCTTCTTTCATATTTCAACATGCCAAAATTGCTGGGAAAGTTGCATCTCATTGTTTCAACACTGAGTCAACATTTGAAAAATGGAGGATCTTTGCCAAAGAGCTAATATTCAGGTCATGGGTAATAGAAATTTCAATCACTTTGGTGTATTTTGGTTTATGAAATTGAAATAAGTGACTCTATTCATTATTAATAATAATACATTGCTATGTTTAAACTTGATATCAAACATTTGGTTGAATCTCAGGGACCCAGTGACACTGTAATATAAGGTACCTAGTTGCCCTTTTATGATTTTCTGCATAGCCTTTCTTACAATTTACAACCATGTAATCAGTTGGGTGCTGTAGATCATGGTGTAAATAGTATAAAATATGTTTAGTTAAACAAAAATTGTGAAACATTCCATTGTGGAGCATAAATTATTGTTGTGTCCCCTGTTTTTCTCCACTTTCAGATTTATAGCACTTTGCCAGCACAATTATCAGTGTTTCACTTCCAAAGAAAATCCAGTTATTTGTATCCGTTTTTTAGAAATGTGTCAGGCTAAAAATATCATTTCTCTGGTGTTGTGTCTGGAACTAGAGTCCATTCGTTATTTGAACAAGAAAATGTCTATCAATTGTTGGTAATTTAAAACATTACTATCTCAAATAGAAATTATATGAAATCCAAAATTTTTCATATAATTTTTGAGCATATATCCTTCTACCCTTTTGTAGGTTTTCTCTAATGTAGACTAACTACAAAAGAGTTGTGCAGTTCTGGTTTTTGGACCCAGCATCAAACAATACAAATGCAGATAGATTGACACCAGGTGTAGAAGAGTCTTGTTGCCAACTTTTCTCTTGTTTGTCAAAACTTAATCAGATTCATTGAAAATCTGGTGAATTATTTTCCACAATGTAGTACATTATCCAATACAAATTTTGGAATAGAATATTAATTTTAGGACTTGAATATATTATAAAGAAACATGATAGAACATTTTTCATATTAATCTTTCATGCTGGAGCTGATCCTAATAGTGGATCTTCTATTGATAATAACTTAAGTTCCATTGATTAGAGAATTAATTAAGAAATGCAAAAAAGTTAATACATATAAAATGTATTGTCTTTAATTGAAATTTAAGAGCTATCTAAACATTGTGGCCAGTGGGAGTAGGGGGGTGTTTGATGCTACCTATATCCTTTTTTTCTTGATCTTCCTTGGTAATTTCTTTCCTTCTCTGGTTCCTGGGAAGGGGTATGTTGAAGCCAATTTAAAAGAGTTAGTGAAAGCCAATTGTCAAATTTTAACATTTACATATCAGAAATCTCAGAAGTCACCAAGCACAAATTAATATTTTAAAAGTGAGGGGAAAATGTTAATGCATAATAAACTTAAAAGAATGTTTTATATAAGTTTTTTTAGCAAGTCCATTGTTAACCTTTACCAGCACATCTCTACTTTGAAGTTGTTGTATTCTCAATTTCTGGGTTTAATTCAACTATCCTTGTTGTTCTTAGTGTGTTTTTCTTCCTTCTCCTTTCTTCCAGATAGATGCATTTTCCAAAATTCTGTCTTCCATCTTCTTTTCTTCTCTCTCTAGATTTCAAGAGTCATCAAACTATTGTCTATGGGCAAAATTTGGTCAACTTCCTGTTTTCTTGAGCTAATATATATATATATATATATATATATATATATATATATATATATAGTCTGTCTATTTGTCTATCTATCTATCTATCTATCTATCTAAAATTAAACTTTAAAAAAGGGGCGCACAGTTACTAAGGGTTTGATGCCAGATTTTGTTTTCAGACTTCCTTGACTCTAAGTGCAATGTTCTATCTATTGTGTGATTAGACATAAGATTGCATAGGAATTAAAAGGTAGTTAAGGAAAATTTGATGAAGTCATTTTGAATCGGAGACATCAAAGAAAGTTTCATTTGAGATCAACACTGATATTAGATAAAGATTTCAACAGAGCCTAGGGGAGGATATTTTGGGGATTGGAGGAGAACATTCTTGAATGTATGGAAGATAGAGGATGGTACAAAAAGACCAGGGAACATTTGGCATCTCTATTAGGCTGAAATGGAGAGCTCATAAAAGGAAAGTAGTGGGAAATGCATTTGGAAAGCACATAATAGCAAATAACTAATATTTACTTAGCACTTAAGATTGGTCAGGTAGAATTAGATATATTCAAGATGGCAGAGTAGAGGCAGAAAATTACCTGTACTCTTCCAAGGTCTCTCCATATAACCTTAAAATAATGCTTCAAACTGAATTCTGAAGAAATAGAGATAACAAATGGTCAATTTTACAGGCCAAGACAAATTCAGTGGCAGAAAAGTTCTCTGAGACCTCTGATATAGTAAAGGAAAAAAAGGACAAAAGTTTTGAAGTGAGGGAGTAGGAGATGAAAAAACTTCTAGGCAAATATTTGAAAGTTTACTGTTGGGGCTAGGATGGAGTGGATTTGATGACCTGAAGGAGCTGGAAAAATGGTTAAGAACAGCTAGAAGGAACTGTGGGAAGGAGTCAATCAGATGTGAGGTTGGTAAGTACTAATTTCTATTGGTATTAGTTACCATTGTTCTGTGGTTTTGTGCATTTGCCAAGAATCTAGAAGTTTGAAGGATGACCTATGGTTATGGTTTAGCAAGAGAGGAAATACTGGACAAGATGGAAAAAGTATTCAAAGATGCAAAGTGGTACCTTGTAAAAACAGCTACAACAGTCAAGGCTGTGAAGGGACCAATGACTGAGAAAACTTAGGTAAACTAAAGACAAACAGCAATTATTAAATTCCTTTCATTTACAAGTCATTCTATTAATTTTAAGAGAGATGAGATAAAAGGAAAAATAATATCTCCCTTTGAACAGTTAATATTCTATAAGGTAATAAAATATTTATACAGATAAATAAATATAATATAATTTGAGGAGGGAAAGTCATTAATTACCAAGAGAAGCTAGAAAAGCTTTACATTGTTGGTAATTCCTGACTTGAGCTCTGAAAGAATTAAAGATGCTAAAAGGAAAACTGGAAAAAGAATATTACAGAAAAGCATAATAACAGAAAGCTTTGGCTTTTCCAAAACCAAAGGTTAGAAAATAGAATGCTGAATTCAGAGAATAATAGGTTGATTTGGTTGTAAGGCAGAGAATATTTTGAATTAAGTCTGGAAAAGGTGGGATGAAGTTAGACTCTGAAGGACTTAAAATGCTGCTGGGTTGGATCTTATACTCCACCCATTCCCTATAACTGTGTTCCTGGAATGCATTCTCTACTTCTCAGCCTATGCTCATACTCATACTCATACCCCTTAAGTGGGAATGTCCTCCCTTTCTTTATCTCTTTTGGCAAAAATCCTACCCATTCACAACCAAAGAAATCAATCCCTTGGAATGTAAAGAATTCTGATCAAGTATGCTTGGACTATAATATGTGTCCTACAGCAAAACAGGAGACACAAGGAACTCTCCATTTTATAAAACCAATCTAATTTCTTCATTCAGGTCATGATCATTGGATATTAGATCTAAAGCTGGAAGGAACCCTCATTTTTTTTACACTTGAGGAAACTAAGGCCCAGGGAGTTTAAATGATTTGCTCAAGGTCAAACAAGTAAAATAGTCATATCAGAGGGAGAATTTGAACCCAGGTCCTTTGACTTCTGACTCCTTGACTTTTCTACTATAGGGCTATGGCTTTCTACAATTCCATATGAACTTTGATCCCTACCTATGTAGCTGATAAGTGTCCTTATATTCTAGGAGGTAATAAAATATTTAACAGGAATAAGTAAATCCAATGTATCTCTGTGTCTGATCTATATTTCAGCAGAAAAGCAAAGGTAGAGAGAATCTGGGGAAGTTATAGAAGGTACTGAGATTGGGAGAGGGCGTGAATGGGAAGGAGGATGAGAAAAGGATTGTTGGGTGGTGAGCCAGGTGAATGGACAAGACAAGCTTCCTACTTTATGCTTGTGTTTGGAAGAAACTTTTAGTGAATTTGTGCTTTTCCATTCCTAGCAGTTTCAGGGAGTAGAATGGTAGTTCTCAAAACATTCTGGCCCGTGGTAAAGAATGCAATGAGGAGAGTTGGGAGACTATTTCTTTGACATGCTCCTTGCAAGTTTAAGTTTCATGAAATTTATGGGAAATTAGCTCACATGTATATCACTTCAAATGTGACTTACATATAGTTTGATTTTCACCCTTTAAAAAACATTGGACTAGAACTTCACCAAATTCAGCCTACCATAGTCTTAATCATTGTTCTCTAGGGATCAGGGTATCATTGTAGTTAGCTGGAAGAAGAAACCATACACCTTCCCTTCTGAATCAACTAGAACATATCTTCCTAAGGCATAGGCCATTAAAGTGTTGTTTGAGTTCCCTTGGGGTTCCCTGAAGCCCTTTCAAGAGGTGCATTAGGTCAAAATGATTTTCATAATAATATTAATGTATTTTACTTTATTATAAGATAAAACATCAAGAGATATTTTTCAATAATCAAAATTGTCTTGAACAGTCCTCAATAATTTTTAAGAGAATAAAGGAGGCCATAAAGTTTGAGAACTGTTGCCCTAAGGGACCTACTTTGCCCACAGGTTGGATGTTTTATGAGATAGTTTCAGAGGCACTAGGAAGTCTTTCCCCTCCATTTACAATACCAAAACCCTTCCAAGGGGAGATACAGGATACCAAACTCCTTAACATACTTAATACTTAAAGAATGTCCCTCTGAGGGGCGATGCTAATACTATCATTGCTGAACATAGGCTACTAGGTGGCTCAGTGGATAGAGTGCCAGGTCTGGAAGGTAGACCTGATAGGTAGATCTGAGTTTAAACTTGACCCAGAATCTTATTAACTGTAACCCTAAAAAGGAAATTTAACCTCTGCTTCAGTTTCCTCATCTGTACAATGGGAACAATAACACTTAGCTTAAAATGTTGAGGTGAGGATCAAATTAAGTAATATTTATAAAGTGATTGGCACAGAATAGTTGCCTTCCTTACTCAAAACCTTCCCAGTTTGGTAAAAAATACCAAAACTCTGCTTATATGACCTTTAAGAATTTCCGAGAATCTTGATACCAGGGTATTATGATAAAAATTCTTTCATATGACCAAAGAATTAACAAATATTAGATCCTTTACTGAGAAATTTATGATTCTGGGTGAGGGGAACAATACAAAGGAAATGATGGAGAAAGTAGAAATTGATACTATTCAAGACAAATTTCAGTCTCATACTGTTGTTTTGAGCTGTTCCTATTACAGAGAGCTGAGTGTAATATTGAAAGTGCTAGACTGAGAGTCAGAAGGGATTTAGGATTAAAGTCTGCCTCTAACTTTTACTAGCTGTATATTTTGCCAAAGGTGACATATATTTGCTCCTATGTCTCAGTTTCCTTCCCTGTTAAGTGGAACTATGATGTCTCTAAGAGCAGGGATTGTATCCCCAGCCCTTAGTTTGGTCTCTGGAACTTAAGGTTTATTAGACTAACTGACTCATGGGGCTGTTATGATGCATAGATAAGATAAGTGTAAAGTACTTTGCAAAATCTGAAATATTGCATAAATTTCTATAACTATTACTCAGAGGAATAGAAAAGGAGGAAAGAGGTTATTGTAGTTTTATAAATAAAACTTCCAGACATCCTTGTTGGCCTACTTCAAATTTCTGTTCCTTTGACTTTCTTCTAAAATGTTTTCCCCTCCTCAGAAGCAAATGTGAACATCACTATGAATATTCAGAACTAATTTCACCTTTCAAGAGTGTTAGTTACTTTGCCCCTCTAGGCAAAATTTAAAGTGTCAAAACTTTACTTCCTCAGTGGTCAGAGGGAAATTCCAGGGGATTATTATTCAGGATGAATAGTAACGATTAATAATGATCTAAGTGTTCTGGAATGTACCTCCCAAAACAAATGTGCATTTTTCTTTAAAGATGGCTAAAACTCACAGGAACCATTAACATTTCAGTAAACTAGAATCTATAGGCTTTGAAATAATGTGGTTCTGTTAAAATGTAAGTAAAATCTATACTTATAATTATCTGTGTTTTTCAGGCTATGATTTATACAAGCTCATTTAAAAAATAACTTTGAGGATATTAAAAAGCAATTATCTGAAAAAAAGAATATCTAAAGACAAATTATTATTTATCAATTTTTGTCTTTACTTTGTATTTCCTACAACAATAGAGAATGATGAAAAGGCTTTAAAATAATTTTTTTATCTTGCTAAATTTTAGTATAATTTTTCTTATCTGGGCAAATATACTTCAAATACAAATGACTACAAACAGATATTATAATTTTGCTTTGAAATAAACATTTTCATCCAATTATCTGGTATTTGCAAATGTACTTTGCCAACTGAAACAGCTTAGTCCTTCCAGGTATTCTTAACTTCCAGTACTTTTCAGGCAAATGAGGCTAAAAAGCACTTTATCCTGATGTAAACAATGGAAATATTGTTATTTTTAGAAATAAATCATTCTCAGCATGAACTCAGCAACCTGGAGAAGTGCTAAAGAAATACACCTTCCTCTCAAATGAGAGGTGGGGACAATAGGTGTGGTATGGGGTATATTCTATCATATAAGTTTTATAGGTTGAATTCATTTAAGTGTTTTTCTTTATAAGGAAAGATTTGGGGAGGGAGAGATATTCAAAGAAAAAATATATTTCAAATAACTTATAATAAGAACATCCTGAAGAAGTTTTTTTTTTTTAAAACATTCTAGGAAGGGGCAGCTAGGTAGTGCAGTGGATAGAGCACCGGCCCTGGAGTCAGGAGTACCTGAGTTCAAATCTGACCTCAGACACTTAATGATTACCTAGCCATGTGGCCTTGGGCAAGCCACTTAACTCCATTGCCTTGTAAAAAAAAAACAACAACTAAAAATCCCAACATTCTAGAAGCCTTTGTCAGTGTGATTTTTCTACATTGAATTCTCTTCTATGATCTCTTCCAGAAAAGTTAGGTAATGAGTGATCAATTCCAGAGATCTTTGGACACTTAAAAACACTAAAACATTCCATTGATTACTAGCAGTAATGGTGAATGAAGACTCCAGATAAATCAAAATATTCATTTCATTTAATAGATTTTATCTCTAAAACTAAAGGGCTTACTGTTAAAAGTTGATGAAAATAAAGCTTTTGTTAAGATGTGAGGATGTTTTGTTTAGTCTACATCTGTGATCTCTTCAATGTGGGGTACACCTAGTATGGAAATTCTTTCCATTGATGTAATCTAGAGAGTTGACTGACATTCTAAGAGGTTACATGACTTGGCTGGGGTTACAAGTTAGCACATGTCAAAGGCAGGCCAAGAACCCAGGTCTTCTTGTCTTCATGACTAGTTTTCTGTCCACTATGCCACATTGACTATGAATGATAAATTGAATGTGAAATATAAACACATTTGGATTATATTCAACTTTCTTTTTTATCATTAATTTTTAACTCAGAGTCACCAAAGAAAAAAATATGTTTTTAAAACTTTGAGCTGAAGTTATTTATTCCACTTCCCCTACAGCTTTTGTGACCATTTGACTTGACTGAGGTAAAAGCTAAATCTTTTTTAAAGGAGTTTGGATGATCCTAAGTGATAGGAACCATTTGAGCAGTTCTAGATTTATGAAGCTATAGTTACCTGCCTTTTCATGAACCCAGTTTGTATCACAATCACTGCTCTCTGTGGTAGGAACTCTGACAAGCTGAAAAAATACAGAGGGGATCTTGGAAGTGAGTAGACAGACTGGTGACTCAGGAAAGGGGTCAGAGCCTTTGCTGTTTGCTTAGGAACAGATCTCTTTCTATAACTGCCATGGGGAGGAAGTGATGATGGAGGGGGTTAGTGTTGGAGCAGCATAATCAGGGCACCTGGGAGGCCAGGGGTGAACCTTGTGCTATCTCATGTTATGCTATGGACAATGACAACACTAGCCATCATCTGAATGATCCATCACAGTGATTAGTCAAACAGGTCTTACTGTAGTCTAGATTAGACCTGGGTGTGTTTGAGTTTGCTCAGGGATTGAGATAAGAAGCCCTATGAACTTCTTACTTACCCTGAGAAAACAGACACCTGGACTATAAACATATGACAACAGTGGCTGTTAATAATTGAATAAGAAAAATAAAGCACTGATCACTAACTGACTTAATTGAACAAGACTGAAAAATCGTCATTCTTAGTCATTAATAATCACTAATTTGTTTGCATGTGTGTGATTACTGTTCTTTAAGGAATTTGTTTTCTCACCTCCCAGAAAATCAGTATTGGATCCCTTCCAATACAAAATGGGGACCTGACTCCATAGAGTGGAGGAAATTAAGTGGATAGCAGAATAGGGTATCTGGTGGTCTTTCTTCCAATTCACTCATGGCATTCAAGGTCATGGTCTACCTGGATATACTGCATTTATCTGTAATATGAGACTGATCCAGATAAGCAAAATGTTTTTCTGTCTCTGGGTTAGCTTGTCTTCATCTCTTAGATTCACTATTTGATTACAGGCAAGTATAATAGCCCAAGTCTGTCATGCCAAGATTCTATTCCCTATCTCAAGTATAAGCCATAGCCCAAGAATCATCTCTATCAAAAATAAATGTAAACTTTTATAAATTCATATGTCAATAATTATTTGAAAAATGGATTATTCTATATTTCTTTCTTCCCATTCTCCTTTCTTTTCTCCTTTGTTTCCACAGTTTCTTCATTTTTATTTCCTTATATCCCTTCTCCCCCTCTCCCTTCCATTTATTGTTCGGTGGTGGAAGAGACATAAAGTTAAATAAGGCATAGTCCCTGTCTTCATGAAGCATAGTCTAGTAGTAGAATTTTCCCAGTAAACTTGAAGTTACCCTTTAGCTTAAAATTGCTGGGAATTTTAAATTTTCATTATTTTGTGACAGAACCTAGAGTCCTATGTGGATTTCCCATCATGGTCTCAGAGTGAACTTGGGTTCTCAGATATATGCTAAATTAGTGTAGGTTCTGAAAATAGCAATCTGGAAAGGTTTTGATGGGGGACCAGCTTGGGTAAATTCAGAAAGGATTATTATCCAAATGAAATCTATCAGATGATGAATTGATGGGGGAAGGTAGCAGGAAAATGTTTTCTTAAAGTAAGTAAAATCTGTCCTTTCAATGGATGATGGGAATGCTTCCAAATTCTTAAAGTTTTTTGTTTGTTTTAGGATAGAAATTTTGCTGGAAATATTTTTAGATTTCCACATTTTCTCAGATTCCTAATTCTTAATTCAAGTTGGTTGGATAGAACATTTGTGTGATGACTCAGACATAATGATAACTCAGGTTAATCATTAATAACAAGTTTTTTTTTAATATTCTTTCAGTGCTGATATAGATGTAGATAATGTATGTCAAAAAACTAAGTAGATACTAATCCCAGCCCTGGCCTTAAAACTTGACTTCTTTTAAAAAAATAGAACTGAGTGAATTATTAATAATTTTATATCATTGGTATTAATAGTATTAGTCATATGATATACCATCAATAATATGTAATTGTTATATTAATATACAACAATCATCATTAATATTGTGTTACATTTTAATGATAACATACAAATAAAAACCATTGCTAATAATCATTGACATTTATAGTACATTGAGATATGTGTGTATATATAGAACATATAATATATATGATCAATTATTCAACTAAGATTTATTTAAATTACTTTGTGCCAGACACTGTGCAAGGTGCTAGTGATGTCAAAAAAGAATAAAAAAGGAAAAAAAAGAAAAAATAATAAACATCAGAAAGAAAAAAATCCCTGCTCTTGAAGAATTCATAGTTTAATGGAGGTAGAAATTACAGAAACAATTATGTACAAACAATAGATAATAGCTAGCTAGCTTCATAGCTCGATAGCTTGATAGATCGATCAATAGATAGACAGATGATAGATAAATAGATTAGATAGATAGTATTCATCTCTCTGTATGCTACATATCCATTTCATAGAAAAATGGAGCTCAGGGGGAAAGAATTAAGGTTAAGGAGGAATAAGAAAGTAATAAGAAAAACTTTTTTTTTTTTTGTGTGTAGACGGTGAGACTTTAGTGAGCCTTGAAGAAAACCAGGAAAGTGAGGAGGCAGAAAATGACATGATCAGACCTGCACTTTAGGTAGATCCTTTTGACATCTGAGTAGGGGATGGATGGATTAAGGTATAGGAGTTAGGGAGATTAAAGTATTGAGTCAGGGAGATAAATCAGCAGCCTAGAGTAATGGTCTCCTTACTTTAGGATTGGAAGACAAAGAGCAGTTGTAGGGCATAAGTGAAATGATCACAGATTATGATGAAGTAAAAATAGTTTCAGAGTTCAAGAATATGGATGTGGAACACTTATACATAATGGCAAAATCAAAGGTATGGCTATTTCTGTATATAACTGTGGTGGGAATGGAGGAATAGGTTATGGGAAATGAATGTTGAGGAATTGGGAAGGTCAGGTGCTTAACGGATTATCAACATGTATGTGAGGGAGTATCCCAGTATATTCAGTCCTCTTTAAGAATGAAGGACAAACAACAAACAATATATGTCAAAAGCACCTAATATATAAAGACCAAAGTTGGGGAGAAGATATAGACTGTGAGCCAGGTACTAAACTCATTGAGAAAGGAAGGAGAGTATACTATGGGAAAAAAGTCTATGGACAATAGATTAGTTATCAGAATTTTGATTAGACGATACATAGGGCTTGAATGAGCTTCAAAGGAGAAGAGTATCTTGAGTGAAGGAAGAAGTTGGACTCAGAAATGGTAATTACCATTCCAACTTCAATCCCAATGAGTTGGAGGGGGGAATAAATGGAAATTCATCTAGCTGATGCTAGATGGAAGGCTTTGTTATCAGGAAGGAGCCAAATCTCATTGAGTGCAAGAAGATGGAGTGACAAAGAAAGAAATGATTTAACCTGGTTGATTAGCAAGGGTTTATATTCATGATCTCATTTGATCCTCATAATAATAATAATTTGAGATTGACAATGTAGCTCTTATTAACTCCTTATTATAAAAAAAGTTCCAGTGACTTGTCTATGGTCATCCAGCTTTGTATGTTTGTTGGTAAATTATTTCAGAACATCTATATTTTTTTAATTATTATCTGAGAAAGATGGAACTTCTGTTGATGTGATGCACATCAGACCACAGTTCTCTAGAGAGTCACTTTTACCTTTGACCTGGAGAAGAATTCCTGGAATAGAAAACAAGCTTGATTATTTTGTGGAAATACTTTTTGATCTCTACCCTAGTCTATATTTCTACTTTGGCTCAGGAATTATGTATTGGTAAAAGCCTCAGAATTTTTGCATAAGAGGCTGCTTATTCTCTGAAGCCCTCAAATGAAACAAAAAATAAGGGCTGGAAAAATATACTTTTAGCTGTAATGCCATTAATTTGAAAATTTTAAGCATTTTAAATGAAAAACCTTCAAACATTTTCCTTAACAAAAACTAGTCTTCATTTTGAAATTATTCTTAGCCTATATGGATATATCAAACACCAGCAATAACATAATCTGCCACAGCACAAAATTTGGTATCATGTAGATGTGTCCTGCACCTCAAATTTTTATTTCAAGTTATCTTTTCAGAACAGACTTCATTAAAAAGTAATGTGCTGTCATTGATCCTGCTATTTGCAAAATGGCCCCTGTGGACTTTGTGAAAATGAGTGACTCAATGAATCTTAGGGCTGTCAGTAGATTATCTCGGCCCCTAATTCTATACAAATGAGAAAACTGAACACCAGGTATGTAAAATAACTTGCCTACATTCATATTGCATTGTAGATGCTGAGGTTGCATAGTGGTTTGATCACACAACCTGGAGTCAGGAAGACTCTAGTTCAAATACAACCTCAAAGAATTATTAGTTGTGTCTTTGGCAAGCTAATTTCTATCTGCCTCTGTTTCCTCATTTGATAAATAGTGATTAAAATGTCACCTACCTCCTAGAGTTGTGAGGATAAAATGAGATAATTGCACAGAACTTTGAAAACCTTAAAATCTAAATAAATGTTCTTTATTCATAATAATGATATTGACCATTATTATTGGAAGATTCCATTCTGAAACCAAATATTTTGTGGTGTAATAGAATGAACACAGTCTTTTTAGTCAGAATATCTGTATTCAAATCACAAGTCTGCTGCTTATTACCACTTTGATCTTAGATAAATCACTTAATCTCTTGAATTCGCAGTTTCCTTGTCTGTAAAAATTAGGGATTTGAATCAGATGATCTTCAGTGAAATTTCTCACTCAAAATTGTATGATTCCAAAAGATATCTAAGTTTCCTCAGTTATAATTAATCAGGAAAATGCTATAGACAAGTGTCCTTCAAAGTGAGGAGAGGGCTGTGGTCTTACTCATCAAAGGCTTATTCATAAGTGGACTTAAGCTTCCAAAGGAAATGGGATCAGTGAGGAGTGAGTCATTCCATCCTTGATAAGCAGTCATGGTACTTGTCTCTAACACAAACTCAGCTACCCTTTGCCCCTAGTACTTTTCTTTCTTTCTATCTCTTTCCTCTTCTGTGAAAGATGGATTATGACTATAAAGAACATCTCATTATGGTTATCTTTCTACTAAAATCCAACCTTCTTTCAAACATCCCTATAAATGCTAAAGTCTCTACCAATCTCAGTATTACCCATATCCAATTAGTTGCCAATTCTTTTCATTTTTACCCCCATAACACCAATAGCATTTGTGTGTGTGTCTGTGTGTGTGTGTGTGTGTGTGTGTGTGTGTGTGTGTGTGTGTGTGAGAGAGAGTGAGAGAGAGAGAGAGAGAGGATGTGTGTAATGGATCCTTTTGACAATCTGGGAAGCCTATGGATCACAGCTTAGACTATGTTTTTAAATGCATAAAATGAAATACATAGGAAGCATATTGTTGATTTGAATTTAATTTAAAAATATATTAAAAATAAAAATACTTCATAGATCCTAATGTAAAAACCTCTAACTTAGTTCAACTTGGAGATAAGAGGATTAGGAGGAAGAAGAGGAGATCTAGGAGGGACATCATGAAACATACTAAGGTAAAGATAGCACAGTACAATCAAGGTGTTAAAGTTAGTTACAAAGAAGCAGATTTAGCCTTCATGAAAGGAAAATTTCTAAATAATGAGTGATCAAAAATGTAATGAGATGCCTTGTCGGAGTGGTAAGTTCCCTATCTTTAAGTGGAGAATAGACTATTAAGGCATAGTAGATGCTAGTCCTATTTAGATACCTCTGAGACCCTTTAACTCTAATATTCTATGTAATAAAGCATTGGAATGAATTCTTTCCATTTTCTTTCTATAAAGTGAATCTTTAGTCAGGGTAAATTGGATTGCAAATATATCCTAAAATAAAATATCAAATACATAGTTTTTAAAAGCTCCTTTTGAAAAGGGAATATTCATTCTTTGGATTTGTATTCCTCACATTTAATAGGGTACCTGGCACATTATGGGTTTTTCATAAATGCTAGTTGCTTAATTTTAAGAATCACCATCAAATTTCAAAAGGGTACACTAGATACTGTCCTTGACATTAGAGATCATTCATTTATTGAACATTTATTAAATGTCTACCATAGCCAGACATTACATTAAATGATGGACATTCAAAAAGAAGGAAAATTCAGTACATGAGCAATGTAATGTAAAATATAATATATATATATATATATATATATATATATATATATATATGTATATACAAAGTAGTAATAATATTGCAGGATGATCATCTGTGAATGACCTATCTTTTTTCAGCAATGCTGTGACCCAAGAAAACACTGAAAGACTTATAAAAAAAGATACTATCCAACCCAAAGACAGAGCTGATGGAGTCTGAATTCAGATTTGAAACATACTTTTTTTTCAATGTATTTTTCTTGAGGTTTCTCTTTTCTTGGGGGGGAGGGTTATGTTTACTCTTATAACATGATTATTGTGATAATGTTTTTCATGACTACACATTTCTATTCTATATCAAATAGCTAACTTTCTCAATGAAAAGTGATTTGGGTGGAAGGAAGAGAGAGAATTTGGAACTCAAGGTTTTTTTGTTTTGTTTTGTTTTGTTTTTGGTTTTTGTAAGGCCATGAGGTTAAGTTACTTGCCCAAGGTCACACAGCTAGGAAATTATTAAGTGTCTGAGGTCAGATTTGAACTCAGGTCATTCTGACTCCAGGGCCAATGCTCTATCCACTGCAACACTTAGCCACAACCTGGAACTCAAGGTTTTAAAAGTGATTGTGGAGACTTGTTTTTGTACATGACAAGGGAAATAAAATACAGTAAAATAAATTATAAGAAGGAAAAGGCATTTGCTGCCCTCAAGGAACTTATAATCTATTGTGGGGACAACATACTAGCAAATATATACAAAGCAAATTATATACGGGATAAATAGGACAGAAAAAAAAAAGAAGGAAAACAAGGGATGTAAGAGATGTTAGAAATCAAAGAAAAATGAATCTCTGAAAGGCGTGATGGTGTGGATAGTGTATGGGACAGAATATGTAAACAGATCAGTAGAATTTAAGGTAGTGGTGAGGTTAAAATATTTTAGAGGGGACAGAATAAAGCTGAGGAAATCAGGAAAGAATACATGCAGGAGATAGCACCTAAGCTGAGCTGTGAACAAAGAGGAAGTTTCTGAAAGGAGGAAGGAGAGACTGACCTCTGGGTGGGTTTGAGTGTTCATCAATGTATCTATAGGAAGGTAGGAGATGGCAAAGCAAATTCAGGGAATAAGTATGAACTACTTGCATTTGTAGAAGGGAGAGCATCTTGGGACTGCATTGGCACATCAGGTTTGGATTGGAGTAGGTTTTA
Source organism: Macrotis lagotis (assembly GCF_037893015.1). Classification (NCBI taxonomy): domain Eukaryota; kingdom Metazoa; phylum Chordata; class Mammalia; order Peramelemorphia; family Peramelidae; genus Macrotis; species Macrotis lagotis. The sequence goes on from NC_133661.1 coordinate 234,239,976, forward strand.
AATATTAGGCCTGTGAGTTTTTATTTTATTCTAGAGGCACTAGGGAATCAGTGAAGTTTTCTTTTTTTTTGTTTTGGGGAGTAATCTGTTACTCAAGAAGATTATTTTGACAGTGATAGTTGAATATATTGAAGAGAATTGAAAATGGAGGTAGGGAGACCAATTAAGATCAAGAGGTGGTTAAGGTCTTAACTAGAGTGGTGACATTAAGTGGAGAGAAGAGGAGTAATAAAGGAAGTCTAGTGAGGAAGTAGAGTCAAGAGATTTTGGAAATTAATTGGATATAAGGAAAAGAGAAGAATAAAAAAACACATAACTAAAGAACATGTTTTTAAATTTTTTCTAGGCATATGAAAGCTACAGTTCACTTAGGATTTAGAAATTTTAAGAACATGCACAACAAAATATCAAGAAAATGAATATATTTTTGTTCTGACAATGTTATTTTACCTTGCTTTCAAAACTGTATTCTGTCTTCACCGAATTAATAAGGTGAATGTCTGTTTAAGTAGGTGAGTCTTGTTCTCTTTATTATAAAAGGTTAATTGTCTGACTCTCCAGCATTAATAAAAGAATAACAGCAAACTCTTTTCTTTTACACAGATTTTTTTATTCTCCATTCTCAAGGTAGTTGAAGGAAATTTCAAAACAGCAGCCAGAGCATAAGTATGTAGCATGGAAAAGTCAACAATACCTCTGAATACTGTGTAATCTTTGACTAGAAACTTTTGGGCAAAGAACAAGTGCGTTCCTTCATTGCTGATAGTACCTAAGCTGCCCAGCTATTGAGTCAAGAATCTATTTAGCAAACATGACACTCACTATGTAAACACTTTCATTCTGGAAAGTGACAGAAGCACAAGAGAGAAATTTTTTTAAAAGAACATGTTACTTTTAGCCTTAGTTTAGCTAAGTGTAGTGAACCACTGCATTTGAAACTTCAGGGAAAAGCTGTTAAATCAGATTCTGTTGGCAGTTGAAATTCATATTACTTTAGAGAGGCAACAAAATGGGTCACTTAAGATTTAAGTTCAATCAAATTTTTCTGAGAAGAAAGATAAGTTAGAAGAACTCTTACCAAAATGTCTTGATTGGTAAAACTATGCAGAGGAATTGAAGTTTCTCTAGTTACATGATTGTTTAGCATTTCAACCCACCCTGTATTTGAAGATAGGTTATCATTTCTTTGCCTGGAATGCATTCCCTCCTTAAACTCTGCCTCTTAGCATCTCTTGTTGCCTTCAATGTTTAGATTAAGCACCGTTAACAATACTTTTCCTGACTCTCCCTGCTGTTAGTTCCTTCCCTTTTAAAATTGTCTTGTATTTATTCTATATACATTTATGCATGTACGTGTTCAATAAATAAAATTTTTATTTAGTTCTTACTTTGTGTCAGACACCAAGAATTGTGAAAAGAAAAAGAAAAAAGCAGACCCGCCCCTCAAAGAACTCACAATCTAATGATCATATGTTGTTTCTCCTTATACAACATAAAGAAGCTCCCCGAGGGAAGGGACTGTTTTCATTTCTTTCATTGTATCTCAGCACCTATCATAGCAGGTACATAGTAGGTACATAATACATGTTTGATAGATTAATTGATTAACAATTTAATATTTCTTTTTTCTTACTTTTTTTTAGGTTTTTGCAAGGCAAACGGGGTCAAGTGGCTTGCCCAAGGCCACACAGCTAGGTAATTATAAAGTATCTGAGACTGGATTTGAACACAGGTACTCCTGACTCCAAGACTGGTGCTTTATCCACTATGCCACCTAGCCGCCGCTACAATTTAATATTTTTTAAGCATTTTCATACTAAAGTATGAATAGGGCTACAGCTAGTTTGGAGAAACTAGGACCATGTATCCCCCTAAGAGAGAGAGGGATTTGTCTGTGTCCAAGGAAGGATAACTGAAAGGAGAAGGTAAAAGGGACTAGGTAAGCATTCAGCAAAGCAAATGGAACTATAAGGAACAGTTTGATCTAGGAATTTAGGTAAGAAAACTGAGTGTTAGTTAAATTGGTTTTAAGGTTTTAGAAAGGAGGTTTTCAAAGTTGAAACAGTTTGATATTAGGAAATAGAAGATACTGAGATGTGCAAAATGCTTGATGCCTTTATAATATTCCTTCCCACTTTTGAGGGTTGAGAAACCAAGTAAATAAACAGGAAGCTGCTTGGAATTAGAGTCAAGCAATTTGGATGATCTTAAGGAAGTAAGGTAAAGCAGAGTCTGAAGTTCTCTCATTGGACTACCAGAAAGTACAACTTTCAAGTTAATGGGTTTGCAAGGCTTTTTTATTAAGGCAAAAAGCATTTATTAAGAGTTTACTATGTAGCATGATACTGTGACAAGTGGGGTTGCAAATACAAGTTAAAAGAAATATAATTTCTGATCTTAAAAGGAATCCATACTCTAATGGGCAAATACAGCAAACAAAAAGGAACTGAAGGGATAGGGAAGGGATAGGGTAGTTGATGTTCAGAGAGTCAGAGTGGGGAAGGAGAGGGGTTGAAGGATAGAGGGAGAATGGGCTCAGCAAGGTGAAGAAATATTCTAGGGTTAGAGGCTTCAATGTAGTTTTTCTCCTTTGACTGTACTAAATAAATATCAACAGATACTTAATTTCTAGCTATTTTACCCTAATATTGGAATACTATAATACTGGAATATACTACAACATCCTTTCTTTGTAGTTGTCATTAAATCATGTGATTTACATTTTAACATCAATGCATAATTGTTTTGGTTTTTAGTTACACTCAAGTTCAAGTGAGATACCTACCCTATGAATATGGAGGGAAGCTTGGATTCTCCATGACATCAAACATAAGATGTCTATGCCAAACCTACGATATCAGACAAATTCTAAAATGTCTTATCACACTAGAAAAGTTTCAAATACAGGAAAACCATTTTAGTTCTGCATCAGAATGTGATGATTTTTTTAGTCATAGTAATTTGTGAGATTTTTCTATTAAAGTGTATCCACTTAAGTGAAATCACCATCTATTTGTTATAATTTCAAGGTTGCAGGGTTTTTTTTTTTTTGTTTTGACTAAATTTTAGACACCTTGCTTCCTGATGATACATGGCAAGTCATCTTTATTGTATTATAAATGCGCCTTCAAATAACATTTCAGAGTAGAATACTTCTGAAGAAGTCACTTATGAGCAGTTAATCCAAACATAATTTACAGTTTCTCTTACAGTTTAGTTATGGAGAGTTGTGTTTTCTGAAATAAATGATCTAAATTTTTTCTTAGACTTGGGAGGGGGGGACTTAACTTTTTGGTCCCATCAACCTCTATCCATTGACCACACAGACATAATCAACATTCTAGTCTGTCATTAAGGAACCATGGCTTACAAAACTAGAAATGGGAAAATATGTCACATTTAATGACTTTTATGATCTTTTAAAATAGCACCTTTATTAATACCTTGGTGCATTCTGTTCCAAAGGGCACATGCTCCTTTCAAGACAAAGATAGCTACACTTAGTTAGATAAAAATATCTAGGTTATGATAAGAGGCTTATGGTCTCAATAAAATTCTGGGGTTAGAAATTTGCATAAATTCATATCTAGTTGATTTCCTGAGTTTCAAAGAAATCTCTAAGGATTTGAACTTGAAATGCATATACTTTTTCTAGGCCAGTGGAGAAATGAAAACATTCTTAATTATTTCAAGCCTTTACAGTGGTGTACAGTGTAATTAATGATGATATGTATTTCACACCCAATTAGAGGGTATTTTAGCACCAAGATAATTGGACCTAGCAGCACCTGTAAAATGTAATCAAACAAGCTTATCACTTCTTATGATTGTCATATGATCTACATGAAGAATCCATAGGAGAAAATCTGGGTTCATGTTCCTGATGATAGTTCCCAGTTCATCAATTAATTTTGAAATTATTTTATTTTTCATTCTTTAACTTTTCTTTACAATATCATGAATTACATATCACTTCTCCCCCATTCCCTTGCCATTTTATGTGTATAGTGTGGTAGTGATGTTGTTGTTTGTCCTTTATTTTTGAGAAGGATCAATGGCAACATGGGGTATGGTAAAATAGAAAGAATTCTTAATTTGGAATCATAGAATCATAGCGGGTTGGAAGAGACCTCAGAGACTTTCTTTTCCAGCCCCTTCATTTTTCAGATGATGAAATCCGGGTCCAAGGAAACTAAATAACTTACCCACCAGGGTAGTATTATTTAAGAGGCAGAATATAAAACCAGTTTCTCGGAAATTCAAAGCCATAGTCTTTCTACCATATTGGATATTAAATTTTGCCTATGTCACTGGTGACTTTGTGTAAGACATTCCAATTACCAGCCCCTAGTGTACTCATCTATGGCATAATATAAGGTAATAGGGGTGTAGAATTATATAACCTCTAATGGTTCTTCCATCTTTAAACCTGGGATACTGTAAACTTATAATCTTATAGTATCTGTGGTCTTGTAAACTAACTGGCAACTGGCAAGCCAGTCTGTCTTATTTTTCCTATTTTTCCTGATTTTCCCCTACTAGTAGGAGTAATTTTAAATTGAATCACTACCACTATCTCAGATAAATTCCCTTCTGCCACCTTTCTCCCTGAGGTGACAAGCAGCAAACATTTATAACAAGTTTGGTCAGTTTCAATGGCACAATCTAAGCATGGAATTAAGCAAAGTTTTCTGGAGAGTGGCATGTCCTTGACCTGTCTGGCACAACCTTGATCCCATTGGAATTGTATTACTGCCCAAAATTAATACCCTATTTTACTTAGGCCAAGGAGAGCAGGATGATTGTTATTGCCATGGCTAAACTCTACTCCTCTCAAAATTCTGAAATTAATGATCACCCTATGGGCAAATCTCCTTTTGCTTTTTTCCACCACTAAAGTAAATCAGAATGAAACAGCATAGTACTTTATTTTTTTATTTTTTAGGTTTTTGGAAGGCAATGGGTTTAAGTGGCTTGCCCAAGGCCACACAGCTAGGTAATTATTAAATGTCTGATGCCAGATTTGAACTCAGGTACTCCTGACTCCAGGGCCAGTGCTCTATTCACTGCGCCACCTAGATGCCCTTTATCAAAATGTTTAGAAAATATTGTCCCTAATAAATGGAACCTATGATATTGTAGATACATAACTAGCCTTGAAGAACTAGGCTCAAGTCATGCCTTTGAGACATATTGACCCTGTACAAATCATTTGACCTTCTCAAATGTTATGCAGTGCTGAGGGGCAATTGTAGAAAGAGTTCACGAAAATGAATTGCCTATATTGGTGAAACCACAGATCCAGAAAAATGGTGCAGTACTTGCTTTTACCAATCATTGCAAGAATACTTTAAAAAGTAAGAAATATGAATGGCTTCTTCTACTGAAAATGAAAAGTTAGACAATTAAAAAAAGAGGTAGTACAGTATAGTTGAAGAAATACTGACTTTAGAGTCAGAAGACAGATTCAAAGCTCCCTTCTAAAAGTTACTATGCAAGTGATCTTGGGCAAGTTAATTTCTCCCTTCATATCTCAAGTTTTCTTATCTTTAAAACAGGGGGATTTAAGTAGAAGTTTTCTGAGGTCTTTTCTGTGATCTTAAGTGCAATCAATACATTACGAAATTTGACACTAAAATTTAGTTTAAATCTCATTTTGAAGTCAAAGTTTAAATATACATAGTTTTAACCTGGGCTAAAATGGAGCATGCCAATTTTTGTAATCTTTGGAAATAAAGTAGATGCCAATGGATTATGGAATGACTAAATAAATTGCAATACAGTAATTATAAAGAACAATGGGGCAGCTAGGTGGCACAGTAGGGGCAGCTAGGTGGCACAGTGGATAAAGCACTGGCCCTGGAGTCAGGAGTACCTGGGTTCAAATTCGGTCTCAGACACTTAATAATTACCTAGCTGTGTGACCTTGGGCAAGCCACTTAACCCCATTTGCCTTGCAAAAATCTAAAAGAAAAAAAGCTACAGAAAAAAAAGAACAATGAATGTGAAGCATTCAGAGAGGCATGAGAAGACTTATATGAAGTGATGCAGAGTAAATTAAGCAAAGGCTGGAAGAAAATATGTATAATGACTGCAACAGTTGAAATGGAAATAAAAACAAGATCAACAGAAACTTAATTTCATGAAATTCTAATGACTAAATTCTCCCATTATTTTTGTGATATGGGGTAAGTTACTTAACTTTTATGAGATAAGAGGATTGAATTAAATGAACTGAATAGTCCCTTCTTGCTCTCTTTATCTACAGAAATGTGGTTATAGGATCAGAGATGGAAAAAAAGCTTACAGAACATCTAGCTCCCTCATTTGATATAGGAGAATGTATCAAATTTGGAACTTGGAACCAAGATGACTAACTTTATATCTCACCTCTGAAATTTATGAACTGTGCTATCCTGGATAAATCAACCTCTGTGGGGCTCAAGATCATTAGGTTTTACGTACTAAATCAAAGGTATGTTGCAGTCTTAAATAGGGGAGATCCTATACCAAGAAACCCACATCTTTGAGTAGTTACACATTTTCCAGAAAGTATTTGGTATATAGAAACAAAAAATTGACATCCGTGAAATATAGAAAAAATACAGGAAAGTTGCCCAGAATTATCTGAGGGTTAGTAATAGAATTGTAGAAATCCTCAAACCTAGTTTTAAATATTTTTTCTTTTTTTTACCTTTATGATAGATTTAATTTTCCAGTACAAAAAAGAGAAAGAATAGCCTCATCTAAACCTCCCTGGCTTTTAACTTTATGGAACTTCTCTAAGAATATCAAGTCATTTAGAATCTTGTCCCAACTCTTCTACCAAGTAGCTGTGCAACCTAAGTAAGTCATTTTACCTATGTGGATTTCAGTTTACTCATTTGAAAATTAATGGGATTTAACTAGATGACCTCTAAGATTTTCAAGGTCTAATATTTTATGATTTATTAAATGCTGATTTTCATACTATTCTCTACTGTTTCTGAATCAATTTTATATTTACCCATTGCTTTGAAAGGGAAAGTATTTTTGAACTTTCTTTAAAAACAAGCAAACAAAAAACCTCCTTAATTTTTTTTTCATTCAGTGCTGGTTGCCTCTGATATCATTTATTATGCCTCAGAGTAGGATTTGGGAGACAGCTGATATAGTTAATTATTCGACTTGTCTACCTTAAATACTTGCGCTTTGAGATTTTCTAGCTCTGGAAATGTTTAATAGCTAGAGCTGTTCTTTGGCAACATAAATAATTCCTGTAGATGATCAACACATAAGTTCTGTGATATACAATATAGACAGTTCTGAAATCACCAATTCCCACTTGTGCATGATTTTAAACTGTCCCCTAGTCCTGTGGTGCTCCCAGGAGTCTTGTTCTTATGAGCTTATGGATTAATGAAATGCACCAAAACTCCTCAGAAGTCAGACATCTGAGGCAAGCCTATGCTTAAAACCTATACTGCCAGACTTTTCAAATACTGCTGCTTACAGTAAGCATTACTGAGGGTGACCCTTAAGTAGTAATGAAATGTCCTTACATAAAACATATCCACTAGGGAAGTTCTAGGAACTCATGAATTTCTTTGAAGTGATTATAGCCACTCAGCAGAAGTGGGGATGGGGGGAGAGGGGGTTGAAAAGGTGCAGGGGGAAGACTAGATTGAAAACCTTATAAGACTGATAACTTCAAGGTCATCTGCTGGAGTGTAGATTAAGTATGAAATGTTACGACATTTGGGGACTGGTTCTTTAAAAGGCTCTTTTCTTAACAAGACAAGATTCTTCTTGCCTTTTCAGTTTGATATACAGCTGTTTTAATAAGCCTGTCTTAAGTAGGCCACCTGAATGAGTATTTGTACTTGAGCTTTCTTCCTCAAAGGACAAAGTGAATTTTTATTTGCAACTGGATAAGAAATGACATTAGGAGTATTTCTCTAGCAAAGAAATGATAAATTGGAAGAAAGGAGTAATAACCTTGAAAATAAATGGATGGTAGGCTCTAAAGTTGTTGAATGCATTTTCCCCCATCTACTACTCATTGACATACCCACTAGCTTTCATTAGAAAAGATGAAATAGTACTTTCTAGATCTTTCACAGAATATGTGGCTACATTACTCTTTCCTTTCCTACATTACTCAGTTTCCTTGTCAGTAAAACAAAAAAGGGAAGGCTATTTGATCCATAAGGTCTCTTCTAGAAGGAAAAGTCAATAATAAATAAATATTTACTATACAAAATGGATAATAATTTTTATTACATAAAATTAAAAAAGTTTTTATAAACAAAACCAATGCTACCATCATTAGAAGAAAGGTGAGAAAGTGGGAAAATTTTTAATAATTTCTGGTAATGAAATCATTTCTCAGGTAGAGATGAGTCAAATTTATAAGAATACGAGTCATTCTTCAATTCATAAATGGTTAAAGGATATAAACGGGCTATTTCAGAATTTCTTCAAAGCTTTTTCCACATGAAAAAATTCTCCAAGTCATTATTGATTTAAGAAATATAAAACAAATCAATTCTGAGGTAACAACTTACCCTTTCACAAATGTTGGAAGAGCTGTGGAAAAAATTGAAAAAGTAATGCAATGATGGTGAAGTTGCGAATTGATTCAACCATTCTGGAAGGTAATTTTTAATGATCCCAAAATAACTATTAGTCAGTGCATACCCTTTGACCCAATAATTCCACTACTAGGTCTGTATCTCAGAGGCCAAAGAAAAAGGTGAAAGACGATTTATATGTATAAAAATATTTATTGCTACACTTTTTTGTAGTGGCACAGCAGTACTGTAAGAATGGTCAATTGTGAATGACTTAGCTATTCTGATCAATACAATGATCTAAGACAATTCTGAAAGGCTTATGATGAAAAGTGCTATCTGGTTCCAGAGGAGGGGGAAAAACCTTATGATTTGAATGCAAATTGAATCATAATATTTTCCTTTTAAATTTCTCTTGTTTTTATTTTGGGTTTTTTTGCATCATGATTACTATGAAAATGTTTTGTATAATTTCATCTATATAATTGATATAGCATTTCTTACCTTTTTAATATATGAAAGAAAATGGGAGAGGGAGAAAATTTCACTACTCAAATTTTATTTAAATGCTAAAAATAAATAACAAAATAAAAATAAATTACATTCTTAGTACTTAGCAGAGTGTCTGGATAATAAGTGCTTAATAAATGTTTATTGAATTAAAAATAAGCCTTTGTTGTGTACCTGTTTCAAATTTGACACTTTGGAGATACAAAGACAAAAAAGAAAGCCTTCCCCCAAGGAACTTGCAGTATAATGAGGGAAGATACACAAGGCAAAAGGGGGTAGTGAGAAGTAGAAGAGTTAGGTGTAGAGAGAGAAAAGAAAGTGACAAGGAGATATGATGGACAAGTCAGAGAAGTTCCAAAGGTGTACAGTTAGGCAAGAAATTAGGATATATCTGAGTTGAGATCTCCTTTTAAAGGGAGATTTGGAATGAGCTTCTTGGGGCAAGTTGGAGAAGACAGAGAAATTCCAAACAATATTGTATGTTTTAATAACTTGTACTGGTGACCTGGAGTCAATAAATGAAAACAGCACTTGAATTGGAGTCAGAAGATCTCAATTCAAATTCCAGTTAGGCTATTTACCTATATGTATGTCTTTGAACAACTCAATTCATCTCTTCCATCTCTATCATCTATCTATCTATTTATTTATTTTAGGTTTTTGCAAGGCAAACGGGTTAAGTGGCTTGCCCAAGGCCACACAGCTAGGTAATTATTAAGTGTCTGAGACTGGATTTGAACCCAGGTACTCCTGACTCCAAGGCCGGTGCTTTATCCACTAGCTGCTCCTGGGCTAGTCCTTTAACCCTGTTTCTCTAAGTTTTCCTTATCTGTAAAATGAACTGGAGAAGGAAATGGCGAATCATTCCAGTAGGTTTGCTAAAAAACAAACCTTAAATGGAGTCACAAAGTTAGACATAACTGAACAATAAAGTTGTTTTTTTCTTTTGGATCTAAATTTCATGTTTTCCCTTATTTCATGTGTACAGAACTCAAAGAAACCTTAGAATTCATTTACTTTAGTCTTCTTATATAGAGGAAGGAAATGGAAATCTAGAATTTTGAAGGGACTTGTTCTAGATCACATAACCAAAGGCAAAGCTTGGTTTAAAATAGAAATCTCCAAGGTTCTTTCTATATAGCTAAATCCTGATAATTGGGAATAATGAATTCCATGAACTGGTTGCATTGTTCTCACCTTTGTACTATGTGAAATTACAATTATGTAAAATATGGTACTCATTAGAAATATGCAATATGAATTGAATACTATTATACTTTTACTGGGTTCATTGCTCACAATAATTGGGTCCTTGCTGTATGCTATGTCTAATGTGTATATCCTCTCTATTCACTTTCCCTCCAATTAATTTTTCTGTCTTTATAGTGAAAACATGTTGAGGAGTATTTTTTAAAATAATTATTGATATTCTTTTTTGTTTAATAGTACCATCACCTAATTATCTATCTCTTCTCTCCTACTCAATCTATTCTTAGAACAAATAAAAAAATTGGAAAAAAGAATTCAGTAAAAAATAACCTACATAATGAGAATGTGACGTTGAATGTAGTGTTCCATTTCCGTAGACCTTCTCCACTATCTTGATGTGGTAGACGGTACACTTCGATATCTCTTTTATGGGAGCAATTTCATTCTTCATTCTAATTGTGTAATTTTAAGTTCATTTACATCTCTTTCATTGCTTGTATTATTTTTCTTGATACTATTTATTTTCTTTTGCATCAATTTGTAATTTTTCCTATGCTTCTCTATATTCATTTTAATGATTCCTTATAGTACAGTAATAATCTATTATATTCATGTACCACAGTTTTCTTTTAAAAATTCAATCCCTAGTTAATGAATATCTTATTTGTTTTCAGTTCTTTGCTACTATGTAAAGTACTGGTTTAAATATTTAGTGAATATGAGGCTTTTCCTTTTTGTCACTGATTACCTTCAAATGTTGCACAGTGGAATCTCCTACTCCAAGAATATGAAGATTTTAATCACTTCTATCATAACATTTCAAATGACTTTTTAGAATATTTGGACCAATTCACAGTTCCAGCAACAGTACATTAGTATACCCATTTATTCACAGTCCACCCAAAATTGGATATTCCCAATCTTTATCAATTTTGCCAATTTGGTGGGCATGAAGTGAAACCTGATTATTTTGATTTATATTTCTTTTAGTATTGGTTATTTGGAGCATTCTTTCATATAGTTATTAATAGCTTGCAATTCTATCTATAACTGTGTTCATATGCTTAGCACATTTTTGAATTGGGGATTATACTGCAGTTATTATCATCCATGTACTTTGGATATCAAGCTCTATCAAAGATTTTCTTCAATACTCCCATTTTTTAAGGTGAGTAAACATGTCTGGAGAAAAGACGTATGTTACTCAAGATTAAATATTGACTCATTTAGCCTCTTAGGCAACTCTCTAAATTGTAAGGATTGTGCCAATCTGTACTGGTAGTGGAAGAGATGGGAGGTGGTGGTAGGAATCCTTAGACCTTAGTAGGACCTTAGCCCTTAGATCTTATGCTTAAAATGTTAGTGGGAAAGAGAGAATAACTTCATTATGTTAAACTTTCAGAGAGTCAGCATGGAGCAGTAGTCCTCAGGAGTTAAAGAACTAGATTAAAATGCTTCCTCTGAAAGTAACTACTAGAATGATTTTGAGTAAGCTATTACATTTCCTTGGGTCTCAGTTTCCTCATCTGGTCAATGAGAGAACTGGACTAGGAGCCTTCTGACTCACCTACTTTTTAGATATGTGAGCTGGTGACTTCAATTTTAATCAGAGGATCTTGAAGGTAAGTTAAATTAGACTTAAATCAAGGGAATTATTCTGAGAATCAAAGTTTTAGACATCAGAGTAAACTGGAGGAGGAGGAGAAAATTTGTGGGGGCAGTGGGGATGTTAAATTCCCTTCACATAATACCCTGTAGGAAGTCACCCACTCTTCCTGTTCTTGGAGCCAACATTGCATCTGGGTGGTCCATGCATTGTGAGAATGCTGCTTTTTCTCAGGCCAGCTGATCACCTCTATGTTGCCCCCATTTAAACACAACACTCATCTACTTCACAAAGCAAGCTCTGTACCCCCCCTTCCATATGAATTTGATGAGTCAAAACTCTTCACTCTCATTAGGTGAAAGTATGATGACTGTGGCTAACATACAGATGACCTATTTTTTCTCTTTCAATGATTAATGTTTTCATTTCAGGGCTTTTCTTTTTTGCTTTCTCTTAATCTCTCTCTCTCTCTCTTTCTTTCTCTTTCTTTCTTTATTTCTTTCTTTCTTTCTTTCTTTCTTTCTTTCCTTCTTTCTTTCTTTTTTTGTTTAGGTTTTTGCAAGACAGATGGGGTTAAGTGGCTTGCTCAAGGCTAAAGCACTGGCCCTGGAGTCAGAAGTACCTGGGTTCAAATCCGGTCTCAGACACTTAATAATTACCTAGCTGCCTCTTCTTTCCTTCCTTCCTTCCTTCCTTCCTTCCTTCCTTCCTTCCTTCCTTCCTTCCTTCCTTCCTTCCTTCCTTCCACTAGTAAACTCAGAAAGCAAAAATAGAAAATTAAAGAAGTGGATAGAGTCAAGCCAAAGCAAAGTCAAAGGGAACATAATTCCAAAAATGCTACTTAGTCTCTGGATGTTTGAATGGAGCATTACACAGATTTATTAGCAATTGATTTTAAGTGACCCAAGGTCAGTTCTGCCAAAGAGGCACCTGTCACAAGTATAAAAGATGAAAGAAACCCCCTATCCAACTTTAAATTTATTGTGCAGCTCTTGTAACTAAAAGGGAAAAAAAAGTACCACAACCCAGAATCACCAGCTGTTTTGTATCTCACATAGCTATCAATAATTCAGGTAAAGATTCAATGGGAACAAATCCACTGGCCCTCTCTACCTTAGCTTTTACAGTGCTGAACAAGCCAATCCTTTCTGATATGAGGCAGGTCTCATTCATCAGTTCCTTTAATAGAGTAAAAGCAGCCACCTGGCTGATTCGCAGCTGAGGCTGATCTGTATTCTCCAGTAACCTGCCCAGAACTGGAGAGAAAGAGACTTCTTAACACAAGCTGCTTTGGGAAACACACATATTCTAGTGACAAATTGTCAATATTTTTGAAACAGAAACTATTCATGTTGGAATCAACTTTATCTGAGGTTGTCTCTACAATTTTAAGATGCTATTACTGTGGCCATCAAAAGGGAATTAAAAGACTAAAAGTGTTTTGTTTTTTTAAACAAATAAAAATATCATGAATATGTTCATGAAAGTATAAGCAAAGATTAGAAAGAGACTTCATTTCTAGTTTAATAAAACACATCTTAGAATCTCTCTTTGACCTTGACCAATTTATTAGAAAAAAATGATTTCCCTAATGGTTTCCATAGTTATTCCACCACCAGTGTGTAAAACATATCAATGTCACTGACTTTATTTAATTATTGTAAATACTATGTTAGTGTCTTCCATTCCTACTTCCAGAAGCAAAGTCATTCCCTAGCCCTGCCTGTGCATGTTCTGGTAAAGGGGGGAATTAGCAAGCCTTTTGTACTAATGGAAAAATTGCCAAAATGCAAATGGGAACACCAAATAGAAAGGGGATTAGTTGAAATATTTGCTTGAGACTGGTGTTTGAAGTCAGACGCTTAGTAAGAATGAGACAGGAAACATTGTTGTTTTCAGATTATAGCCCTGATTAGTCATCTGTTATGTATGAGTTATCTACTATGTCAACTCTTTAGGTGATGCATTTGATTTTTCCCTCAGATATTATTGTCATTTCCCATTATGAGCAATAAAACCTTTTCTTAATTTAAAAAAGGGGAAACTGTTAGACACTAATATATTTTTAATAGAAATAATTGGTATCTTCACCAAAACCCTTTTCATCAATTAAAAGTATTTATTGAAGTATTAATTATCCCAGTTATGTGCAAGACTTTGGGAATATATAGGGGGGAAAAATGAAACAAGTCCTTGCCTTAAGGATTTCATATTCTGTCTTTGAAGACAACATGTCCATAGAAAGTATTTAGGTGGTGAAGTGAATTGAATATTAAACTTGGAATCAGGAAAGAGTCAGATCCTCAGACACTTATTGACTGGGTGAATCTGAGCAAGTCATTTCATTTCTCAGCCTCAGTTTTCTTATAATGTATAAAATGAGGGTGTATTCAATGGTTTATAATATTAGTCTCCATCCTACTCTCAACACTATGATCCTATGGACAGAAACACACCTATACATACATATGTGATATATAAAGAAATAAGGCAAGATAATGAAGTTGGGATTGAGAGGAGGAAAGAAGCCAGGATAGACCAAATATGGAAGATAGAACTTGAGCTAATATTGAAATGACATGAGGGATTCTAAGATGTGAAGGAGAGAAGAGTATTTCAGGTAGGAGGGACAGTTTATACGAAAGCAGGAGATAAGAGTTCCACGAGGAAGGGAAAAAAATTTGGCTGAACGTTAGAGTATATCAAGTGGAGAAATATATGACAAGGTTGAAAATGGAGGTTAGAATTATATGGTAAAGAGTTTTAAATGATTAAAAAATCATTTCAATTTGACCCTAGTCTTACTAGACATTTAATGAAATGGCTTTCATTTCTTTCTTTCTTTGTTTTGGATCCATTCATTTTAATCTTTTAATATTTAATAAATATTTTATTTTATTTTTCCAATTACATATTGTGAAAGTTTTTCAACATTCATTCATATGTGCATATGCATATTTTTAAATTACATAATTTCCTTACACCCTCCTTTCCTACCTTCCTCCCCTTAGTGGCAACAGTTTGCTAAATATTGTTTATATACATTTAGGTTTAACATATTTACACATTAGTCATTTTCTGTAGGAGGAATTAGGACTAAAGGAAAAGAAAGAAAACCATGAGATAGGAAGTAAAAACATAAGAGAAATTTTTAAGAAGTGAAAATAGTGTTCTTTCAGATTCTGTAGTTTTTTGTGTTTTATTTTTCCTTAGTTTTATTTTTCTTTGTCTGGATAATGAGTAGCATTGTTTATAAAGGTCTTCCAGGGTTATCTTAGCTCTCTGAACTCCTGAGAGGAACTGCATCCATTAAAATTGATCAACTCATTGGGGCAGCTAGGTGGCTGAGTGGATAAAGCACAGGCTCTGGAGTCAGGAGTACCTGGGTTCAAATTAGGTCTCAGACACTTAATAATGACCTAGCTTTGTGGCCTTGGGCAAGCCACTTAATCCCGTTTGCCTTGCAAAAACTAAACCCTAAAAAAAATTGATCAACTCACAATGTTGTTGTTAATGTGCTCAGTGTTCTCTTGGTTCTGTTCCCTTCACTCAGCATCAGTCCTTGTAAATTCTTTCTAGACTTCAGAAGAGTCCAACCATTTGTGGTTTCTTACAGAACAACACTCCATAACATTCAGAAAACATAACTTGTTCAGTCATTCCAAAACTGATGGGCATCATCAATTTCCAATTCTTTGTCACAAGAACTGCTACAAGTATTTTGGAACATATAGGACTTTTCCCATTTTTTATGATTTCTTCTGGGTATAGGCCTAGAATTGGAATTACTGGGTCAAAGGGTATGAACAGTTTTATTACTCTTTGGGCATAGTTCCATAATGCTCTCTAAAAAAGGTTGGATCAGAACTCCACATTTCACAACTCCAATGCATTAATTGCATTGCCTCCCACAACCTCTCCAATATTGATCATTTCCCCTATTTCTCATCTTAGCCAATCTGATAGGTATGAGGTGATATCTCAGGGTTGTTTTAATTGGCATTTCTGTAATCAGTAATGATCTGGAGCATCTTTTCATGATTGTTATAGCTTTAATTTATTCATTTGAAAGCCATCTATTTATATTCTTTGACTATTTATCAATTGGGGGATGACTTATAATCTTATAAATTTGATGTAGTTCTCTATATATTTTAGAAATGAGACCTTTATCAGAACTCCTAGTTGTGAAAATTGTTTTCCAGCTTTTTTGCTTTTCTTCTGTTTTTGGCAGCATTGATTTTAATAGTGTAAAATCTTTTTAATTCAATATAATGAAAAATCATTCATTTTGCAATTTATAATGTACTCTATTTCTTGTTTGGTCATAAATTTGTCCCCTTTCCATAGATCTAATAGGTAGAGTTTTTCTTTGTATATTAATTTACCTATGGTGTCACCCTTTATGTCTAAGTCTTTTACCCATTTTGAGCCTATTCTGGTTTGGGGTGTGAGATGTGGGTCTATGCCTAGTTTTTGCCATACTATTTTCCAGTTTTCCCAACAATTTTGTCAAATAGTGAGTTCTTATTCCAGAAGTTGATGTCTTTGGTTTTGTCAAACACTAGATTGCTATAGTCATTTAATGAGGTGTCTTTTGAACTCTAATCCACTAATCCATTACTCTACGTCTTAACCAGTACCAGGCAGTTTTGATGACTGCTTCTTTATAGTATAGTTTTTAGATCTGTTAGAGCCAGGTCACCTTCCTTTACTTTTTTTCATCAGTTGCCTTGCTATTTTTGACCTTTCGTTGCTCCAGGTGAATTTTATTACTATTTTCTCTAGCTCAGTAAACTAGTTATTTTGTAGTTTGATTGGTATGGCATTGAATAAGTAATTTAATTTGGGTAAAATCGTCATTTTGTTATATTAGTTTGACCTAACTATGAGCAATTGACATTTTCCCAATTATTTAGATCTGACTTTATTTGGGTGAGAAGTACTTTCTAGTTGAATTTTAGTATTCTTAGATTTATTATCTTGTTCTTCATTAGAACAAGAACTAGTCTTACACATATCCTCTAAGTACAATCTTTTTGACTATGTTCAACCCTTTAACTATCCTAAGAGAAATATAATTCTGGAGTTACAAGTGTTGTTTTCCCTTATAAAATTGTATACAATTTAATGTTATTGACAGATCACAGCAGAAAAGAAGAAAAGATCTAAATAAGTTTTCAGTGGTAAATATAGTAGGGAATCTTCAAGGAAGGTCTATCTGTTCAGGGAAAGGGGAAGTAAAGTCCAGGTAGACAAGAGAGCAGGAAAGCCAAGGATGGCTTTTAACCACAGTGCAGTCCAGGTCCCAGCAGCTAGCAAACAACACAGGTTCTGGCAGCTAGATAGCAAGCCAGCAAGAAGGATCGCAACCCTAGAAAAAACCTGAACGCTAGGAACACTGGGGCAAAAGACAGGACTGGGTTTTTTCCCTTTTCCATTTACCTTTTTTATGCATCTGTGGAGTCTTGTTTTCAAAGATCTAATTCTCTGTTCAGTTCTGGTCTTATCAGGAAATTTGGGGAGTCCTCTATTTCACTGAAAATTAGTCTTTTCTCCTGACAGAACATGGTGAATTTTGCAGGCTAGTAACTTCTTTGTTGTAATACAAGGTCATTCACCCTTTGAAATATCATATTCCAGGCCCTCTGATCCTTTAATGTTGAAGCTGATAAATCCTGTGTAATTCTGATGTGCTTTCATTATATTTAAATTGCTTCATTTTGACTGCTTGTAACATTTTCTCCTTTATTTGAGAATTCTGGAATTTGACTATGATAGTCCTTGGAGTTTTTATCCTGGCTCTTTTTCTAGAGGTGTTCTGTGTACTCATTCAATGGCTATTTTGTCTTTTTTGATCTAGTACATTTGGATAATTTTCCCCTGATAATTTTCTAAAAGATATTTTTTGATCTATGCTTTCTAGTAGCCAATAATTCACAAATTATTTCTCATAGATCTATTTTACAGGTTGTTTGTTTTTCCTAAAAGGTACTTTATGTTTTCTTCAATTTTTTTTCAGCCTTTTGACTTTGTTTGATGGAATCTTGGTGTCTCATAGATTCATTGGTTTCTTTTTTCTGCACTTCTAATTTTAGGGTTTTTTAGGGTTTTATTTTCTTCAGTTAACTTTTGTATCACCTTTTCTAGTTGACTAATTTTATTTTTATTGAGTTACATTCCTTTTTCCAGTTGATCAATTTTATTTTTTTTGAAGAGTTACATTCTTTTTACAGTTGGTTATTTTTTCTAAAGGAATTGATTTCTTAGGTCAATTTTTCTTAATTTTCCTGCATGGCTCTCATTTCTTTTTTCTCTTTTTTTCTTCTTCCTCTCTTCCTTGGTTTTTGATTTTTTTAAACAGTTCTATGAGATTTTAGAATTGAGTTCAATTCATAGACCCCTTTGAGACTTTTCATGTAGGTAATTTATCACTGCTTTTTTCTTCTCAGGTGGCGTTTTTATCATCTTTATCTGTATAATAACTTTCTGTGGTTAGCACTGTTTAAGTTTTTTTTGTTGTTGTTATTCATTTTGATTTTTTGAGCTCTGTTCCTGGGTTATAGGGAGTAGAAACCCAAGCTTTTTGTGCTGGGCCTAAGATCTGATCCCTGGCTTATCATTGACCAAGATGTTGCCTATGCATTTCAGGCAATGCCTATTCAGTGACTTGTTCCCAACCCAGTCCTGTCTTTTGCCTCAATGTTCCTACGGTTCAGGTTTTGTCTGGGGTTGGGATCCTCCCTGCTGGCTCATGATCTAGCTGCCAGGACCTGTGTTGTTTTCTAGTTGCTGGGACTTGGACTGCAATGTGGTTAGAAGCCACCACTGGCTTTCCTGCTCTTCTATCTACCTGGACTTTACTTCCCCTTTCTCCAAAGAGAAAGACCTTCCTTGAAGATTCTCTACTGCATTTATCACTGAAAACTTATTTAGATCTTTTCTTTTTTTCTGCTGGGATCTGTAGTTTTAATGCCTGTATAGAAGCTTCATTTAGTATTGTTTAGGAAAAACTCCAAGAGCATGCTAACTTCAAGTCTCCAGCATGGTAAGCCCCGGAAGTCAATGATTTTCATTTCAAGATATTTCAATGTCTTACAATGGTTTTCATGCCCCTTAGACTTTTACAACAGATAAAGAAAATGGTAGAAGGGAGGGAGGGAGGAAGGAAGGAAGGAAGGAAGGAAGGAAGGAAGGAAGGAAGGAAGGAAGGAAAGAAGGAAGAGAGGGAGGGAAGGAGAGAAAGGAGGAAGAGAGGGAGGAAGGGAGGGAGAAGGAAGGAAGAGAGGAAAGGAGGAAGGAAGGAAGGAATTAAGAAGGCCCTTGTAACATGAGAGTTCTACATTTTTAAAACTCTTTTACTAAGAAACATATAGCTATCTGTTAAATTTCTAGATCTGAACTGTGAAATAATAATTCATCTAGTTGTAGGATTGTGTTTTCTAATGCAAATAATAGAGCCTTCCAGAAAAATGAGTGAATTCCCTATAATTGCAAGAGTTAATAACAATAAAGGAAATAAGATTCAAGTAGATCATATCCTCTTTTTTTCCTTCTGGACTATTGCCTAGAACACCACCTCCCTCTTCACAAGTTATTGGATATTTTTGAAAGATTTTATAACTGTGTTTTGCTTGACCACTTATAGTGGGAGGAAGGGAAGAAAAACATCTTTAGAAAATTATAATATATATCCATATCCATATCCATATACAAAAGACATATAATATATACTGTGGAAATATTACCATTTTCCCAAGGAACCTATAAGAAAGCAGTGGTGATCTCACTACAGTTCCTCACTGAAGTCATTGAAGTATGTCTGCATAACAGAAAGTTCACATGATAGCTGACATGCTGTAACAAGAAAATGTCCTGTGAGTCAGAGATCATTTGTAAAGAGAAAACTTTGAAATCTTGCCATATTTTAGTGAATTCTGGTTAAGGTCTAAATAATGTTTATCATACTGAAGAAATAAAATCAATGCATATATGCTCCACCGAAGAAAATTGGGTGGGGGAAGGCGAGCAACTTCATATTTTAACATAAATCTAGTTTTTTAAGAGGAGTCATATAAAAAGACAAATTCCCTTTACTGAATTTAAATGTTATTTTATAGGTAGTCATTATATATTTGACAAAAAGACTGGGAAGAAGGGAAACCCTCCTTAGGTTGGTATGGCCAATACCAAATCAAAGCTCAATTAGAAATGAAATAATCATGTTGCTTAAATAGTAGCAACATAAAGGAATGGTCTGTTGGCCCCAAACATGAATGAAGAGTAATTTTTAAAAATCAGTGTCATCCAGATGGTTATATAAATAACATCACATTTCAGCTATATGGAAACAATTTTTCTCTTTTCTTCTGAATGTTTCATTATGATATAGGTAGAGACTCATACACATTTTTTAAGAAAACTCTTAATCTTTCCCTTGGAAGAAAAAAATCATCTTTTAGTTTGTCTCTATAGGTTAACATAAAGGGAAGAATTTAAGATAATTTTTAAAAAATCATACACATGTGTTATAGAGATAATATATAAATTAGTTTTGTAAATTTTGTGCCCAGAGTTATCTTGAGTGAATATCTGTATTCATCAACAGTAACCTCAACCTTCCTGAGTATTCTCACAAGTAATTCACAAAACATTGTGTTAAGCCCTTTATTCATGTTTTCGTCAAAATGATGAGGGAAGGCTGTGGAGAAACATCTTTAGGGAATGTCTTTTTCGTATTCCTCTTTATGGTGTGCTAGATCAAGGATCAAAGTGATAGAGCTTAGATGGAATCTTGGTAAACTAGTACTATTCAGTATCATATCAGATAAGAAAACCGAGGCCCAGAAAATTGCAATTAGTTGTGTAAGGTCAGATAGGGACAACTAATTCAGTTACTTATCTTTAGACATTTATTAATTGTATGCTATCCTCAGACACTTCATAGTTTTTTAAACTAAAAAATGAACTGAAAAAAGAAATGGAAAACCACTCCAGTATCTTTACCAAGAAAACCCCAAATGGCATCAACAAGATTTGGACAAGAATGAAAAACTAAACTGCAACAATGACAACAACAACAACAACAACAGCAACAACAACAACAGCAACAACAAAAATCAAACAGCAATATAGCAAGAAATTGAGCTGGGATTCAAACCCAGCTTTTTTTTTTTTTTTTTTTAACTCCAAATTCAACTCTCCTACTAACCTTAACCTATTTCAAGGGTAAGGTTAGTAGAAGGAGAGTTGAATTTGGAGTTTCCCTGGACTATTTAACTTTGTTATAATCAAAAATGTTTTAAGTTTTGAACTATGATACTTTAGCTATATTATGAAGAAGGTTAGCCATGGAAATTCATTATCTGAAATAATGTAAGAGATACAAATTGAAATAGCTAATATTGGACAAGGAAGATAAAACTAAGTAAATATATGAAAACAAGTACTAAGTTACAGCTAGGGGGTGATAGAGGGCTGGGCTTGGGTCAGCAAAACTCATCTTCTTGAGTTCAAACCTGACCTCAGACACTTCCTAGCTATGTGACCCTAGACAAGTCATTTAATCCTGTTTCCCTCAGTTTCTTCATTCTTAAAATGAGCTAGACATGGAACTGGCAAACCACTCCACTACCTTTGCCAAGAATATATCAGATGGGGTCATGAAGAACTGGACATGCCTGGAAATGAACAACAACAACACTGAGATAAAGATAGGATCATAAATCTGGAGCTGGAAAGTACCTGAGAGACCACTTGCAATTCCTTAATTTTTCAGATGAGAAAAATGAGTCCCAGGAAGATCAAGGCAACAAACACACAAAGGATCAGATATTTAAAACTATATCCTTTGACTATACAACTGACATCTTATAGAGCATGAAGGAAAACTATGGGAATTATCCTGTAAGCAAAAGTAACATGAAATAACTTATAATCTTGCAAATTCCCCTTTGCCAAAGTGTTAATGAGGCAACTGGTGGTGAACTGGATAGACCATCGGGCCTGAAGTCAAGAATACCTGAGTCTGAATCCATTCTCAGAAATGTAGTTGATCTATAACCTGTGTAAATCACTTAAATTCTGTCTGCCTCAGTTTCTTTAGCTATAAAGTGAGGAAAATCATAGCATTCATCTCCCAGGGTTATTATGAGCATTAAATAAGATATGTATTTTTTCAAGTGCCTGTACATGGTAGGCACTATATAAATAATATTGTTTTCAAAGATATTTCATTTCTACAGTCAATATATTATTTTTGTCAAAGGACTAGATACTTTGAACTGGAACAGGTCTCAGTGAACACTGAATCTATTTTATAGATAAGAAAGCAGAGACCCGAGGAGTCTGAATGCTTTCCCTAAGATCACACAGGTAGGGAATTACTGAGCTGGAATTTGAACGTTTACCCTCCAACCTCCAATTCAGTGTTCTTTCCCTAAGGATCAAGCTGCCACATCATCAATGACTCTACATTCACATATTATACATGTTATATTATCTTTTCCCCTACATTTTACCTTGTTCTACTTCATTAACATTTTACTTTTGCAAAGCTTATCTACTATTTGCTCTTCTTCCCTCAGGTTTGTGACAGCCTCCGAGGTCTTCAAATGGGTTTCAGAAAAGTCAAACCATTCTGGGGACAATTTTATCTTATACTCTTTGCACTGCCTTTCTGTTGTTAACAGAGGATGTCAACAACCTCAGGAAATTTCCATGGAAAATATGTACCATTATAATCTTTTTCAAAACTTTGTGACTATCTCATCCATTTAAAGAACTCACCAGCTTCTTGTGGTCTAGGATCAAGATGGGTAATTCTGTGGGAGCAGTTCTAATTAGAGGGTGCATTGCCTCCTTAGTTCTAAAATTTCGAGCTATCTCTAAGAGTTAGCTTAGGACAACTGTCCCTAAATTAAGGGAAGATGGATAAGAGGACTTAAGCCACATTAGACAAGGTATGTTCCTCATTTCACACTGGCAATATTTTTTAGATTTATCTGGAAAATTCTCTAATCAAATTGCTGAGGTTACAATGAGGTGAATATTGGTTTTGGACTTTGATTGCATCTTCTCATGGAGAGTGTGGGGCACATTAATGGAATTTGAAGGTGTCTCCTTAAGTGACATAGACTGGGAATAGATTGATTGCTTTGGACTTTGTGGGTTTAAGGGTGATGAATTATTTGACTTACAATATTGTGAGTCAGGAGTTACCTTTTTATGTGAGAGCTACAAAAAGAGATTTGATTTCTTTAACTTTTTTCTCTTTATTTTATAAAATATTTAAAAATTTTTGATTTATTAAATAAAACATGCATTTCCATTATCAAGAATTTTTAAAAAAGAATGTACATGAAACTACAAATCTGTTATGTGGAACTTGTTATACTTTTTATATATATAATAAAGTTATCATGTAGCTTTCTTTTTTCTCCCTCCCCATCCCCCACCCTGCCCTACAGATGGTTACATTAGATACAAATATATATATATATGTATATATATATACATATATACATATATATATATATATATATATATATATATATATATATATATATATATCCTTTTCTTCCTTCATCAAGTTAAAAAGCAGATCCTTAATAGTAAGTTGCTACCAAGGGAGTAGGGAGACCCATGCATTAGCACAGAAACACTAGGAACCAAATGACCATTTCCTTCTCCCAGTCTGTAGTCCAAAAGATGACCATACTTGGGGACAATGAGGGAGTGTCAAGAGTTTCTAGACTCATCCTTAGATGAACAATGATTAATGCCATATTGTAGTTCCTCATGCTTTAAAACCCTTTTGTCCCAGGAGAGGCAAACCATCATATTCATCAAAATATGTGCAAAACATTTATATTAACTAAAATGTGCACACAAGGAGTTTCATTTTTATTTTAAAGATAAATATTTTTAATATACTTAATCAAAAGAGAAGTTTTTTATTAATTAAAAAGTTAAAGAAATTACTAAGGCAATTTGTTTTTCAGCAACTAATTTTACTTAATACAAACCCTTGCAAAGGATAACTTTTAATCAACCTGATCCCCTAGAAAATATGAATCAAACTTTTGAACCTTTTTTCCCCCTGGCTAAAAAATACATTTTTCACCTCTAC
Source organism: Macrotis lagotis (assembly GCF_037893015.1). Taxonomy (NCBI): domain Eukaryota; kingdom Metazoa; phylum Chordata; class Mammalia; order Peramelemorphia; family Peramelidae; genus Macrotis; species Macrotis lagotis. The sequence continues at coordinate 234,263,983 of NC_133661.1, forward strand.
CCCCCCCAGTCCACATTCTGCCCTGGAGGAAATATAATGGAGCTTGAAGGTTAGTGACCAGGTATTTTCATTAAAATTTAAAATATTATTTATCTTTCTTAACTAAAAAGATTAGAACCTCGAGGTTATTTACTTTGAGTTGAATTAAAGAAATTAAAGTGGCCAGAGACTTCAAAGAAAAAAAATGTTTATCTGATTTTTCACTGACCTGGCTAGTGCCAACTATAGTCTCCAGCAGGGAGCAGTAGCTCTTAGGGTCAAGAAATAGGAAAATAGGTAGTTCATGTGATCCCAATGTGAACTGTGTTATATACCATGTAGAAAAGGCAGCAGTTTATACAAGGAAGCACCAGTCTGGAAGAGTGTCATAGAAGGTCCTAGTTTGTGGAGTGACCAAGTTCCTAGAAATAATCCTCAGATCAGTGCCTCATGGAAGTGGTTGAGGGGAAGGGAATGGGAATGGAATGAAAGAAGAGGAACAACAGAGATGATTTCAATAACCAGAGGTCTTCAGAAACTGGAAAGTTGCCTGCATCCCTGAAGTTTCCAGATCATGAGAAGAAGGCCTGTGTCAGATTAAGGTATGCTTGCACAATGCCTGGAATGCCTTCTTCACATTTATAGAAACTATTTAATCAAAAGGTGGGTAGGTGCTTATCTGCACCATAGCACATGTTCTATTTTTTGTAAAGGTATTACGTGATTGAGACTCAAATGCATCTAGAGGGAAAGAGGAATGGCTGAATAGCCATAGCCTTTTATACATGTGAGGATCTCAGAACCATACCTTCTAGAAATAGAAGAGGAAAAGTCTTATTGGCATTTGTTGAGAAGAAAGAAGCTGAATAGATGGCCCTAGAAGTTGGAGGATTTGCCAAGGAGGGAGCCTCAATATAGGGGAATGGAAGACTTGATTGTTCATCACTATCACTATGAGTCATATGGGCAGCACAATAACATCAGGAAGGACATGATCTTGCTACCAACCTTAAGTTATCAAGGAGAAATGTGGAAAGATAGGGCATTATATTTGGAGTCAAGAAAATATGCATTCAAATTCTATCTCATAATATTTCTAGCTGTGTGTCCCTGAGCAAATCAATACTTTAGTTTACTCACCTATAAAGTGAAGAGGTTGAATTTGATGACCTCTAAGTTACCCGTCAATGCAAAATCAATGGTTCTAGGATATCTAGGGTAGTTCATAAGTCTGGAGACATCCTTCATAGGCATCAAGTATTATGGTACTGCTACAAGTGCTGGGACAACCCTTGGAAAAAAAATAAATAAGAAGCTGCTAGAGAGGCAACATAATGATATGTGGGTAAAAGGGACTTACCTCACATCTCCCAGACTCATTCAATATTAGAGACTTATCTCTCCAGGTACATTTCTCTTCACTATGGAGTTCAAAACCAAGGCCAACACTATAAATATAGATGACCCTGTAGGATCATGGGGGAAAAGATGAGATATTCCAGAAAGAAAGAATAATTGCATTATGTTTTTAGGGTCTACTGTTAATCCCTTGTAAATATTCTGTGGGATTCAATCAATGAAGGCTGACCTTTATTTATTATTACTTACTAATTTGAGTATTTGCAAAGCAGCTGAGTACCCTTTAACAAACATCTGTAGAGACCTAGATATGAGTCATAGTCAAGATTTTTCAGAGTAAACTGAATATGGGTGAAATGAGTCAAAGAAATATTATTTTGGTTGTTTCTTATAAGGTTATACTCAATCTTACAACCACAGAATATATGGTCCTAGACCCATGAGTTATATTGGAAAATAACCCTAGATGGACTTCTAGGTCAGGTTCAACATGGCAGTGTGAAGCTTGCATGATCCCACAGCTTTTCCCTACACAATATTAATGGAGCCTCTACACAAACATTAAAGCTACAGATCCCACCAAAAAAAAAAGATCAAAGCAAGTTTTCAACTGTAAACATCATAGAGATTATTCAGTGAAGGCCTGTCTCTTCCAAGTTAAAAGGGAAGTTAAAGCCCAAAGGGGAAAACAGTAAGGGACTTCTACCAGTGCAACCCAGGTCCTAGGAGCTAGATAGCAGGTCAGTAGAGGATCTCAACCCCATACAAAGTCTGAACCCTGGGAATACTGGGAACAGTGCTGGGGTTGAGAATAAACCACTACATAGGCAGAGTCTCAACATAAAGAAGGAAACAAACCTCTGCATAATCTGGGCTACCTACCTACAAGGGAAGATAGCATGTAACTTTTGACAATTGTAATTCTCTTAGGATAGTTAAAGGGTTGACTATAAGTGGATAAATAACAACAGATAAAGAGGCACAAAGGCCTACTATAGAAGAGGGAAAGAAGGGAGTTAAGAAGATGAATAAAATCTTAGAAAATTAGATATGATAGACCTCTGGAGAAAAACAGAAATAATAAATAACATGCAGGTTTTTCAGATCATGATGTAATAAAAATTACATATAATGGAGAGTCATAGAAAGATGAACCAAAAATTAATAGGTAACTAAAGAGTTTAATTTTAAAGAATGAGTGTATCAAACAACAAATCATAGAAATAATCAGTCATTTCATCTAAGAAAATGATAACACTGAGACATCATGCCCAAACTTATATAATCCAATCAAAGCAGTTTTTAGGGATAATTTTATATCTCCAAATATTTATATGAATAAAATAGAGAAAGAGGAAATCAATGAATCAGGTAGGCAAACTAAAAGCATGACTTTTTAAGAAGTTAGGTAACTAAAAAAGCTAGGAAAAAGAACTGTTTAAAAATTTCCAATTAAGTACCAAATTAGAAATTCTAAAAATCAAAGAAGAGATTAATAAAATTAAAAGCAAAAAACCCCACATTGATCCAATAAATAAAATTAAGAGTTGGTTTTATGAAAAAAAACCCAATAAACTATATAAATCTTTGGTTAGCCTGATTTTAAAAAAAGAAAGAAGAATATTAAATTATCAGCATCAAAAATGAAAAGGGTGAACTCATCACCAAAGAGGAAGAAATTAAAGACATAATTCAGCGCTATTTTGCCCAACTGTATGCCAATAAATTTGACAACCTGAGAGAAATGGATGAATATTTACAAAAATATAAACTACCCAGATTAACAGAAGAGGAAATTAAACCCTTTTCAAAAAAAGAAGTTGAAGAAACCATCAATAAACTCCTTATGAAAAAAAATCTCTAGGTCCAGATGAATTTACAAGTGAATTCTACCAAACGTTTAAGGAACAATTAATTATAATTTTACAAAAGTTATTTAAAAAAGTAAGAGAAGGGGGAGGCTAGGTGGCACAGTGTATAGAGCACCGGCTCTGGAGTCAGGAGTACCTGGGTTCAAATCCGGTCTCAGACACTTAATAATTACCTAGCTGTGTGGCCTTGGGCAAGCCACTTAACCGCATTTTCCTTGCAAAAACCTAAAAACCAAAAAAAGTAAGAGAAGAAGGAGTTTTTTTCAAATTCCTTTTATGGGGGTGGCTAGATGGCATAGTGGATAAAGCACCGGCCTTAGAGTCAGGAGTACCTGGGTTCAAATCTGGTCTCAGACACTTAATAATTACCTAGCTGTGTGGCCTTGGGCAAGCCACTTAACCCCATTTGCCTTGCAAAAAAAAAAACCTAAAAAAAAAAAAAACAAATTCCTTTTATGACACCAATATAGTGCTGCTACCTAAACCAGCAAGAGTCAAAACAGACAAAGCATATTATAGTTCTATCTCCTTAATGAATGCTAGGATATTAATGTACTATTAGTGGAATTATGAGGTAATACAACCATTCTGGAGGGCAATATGGAACTATGCTCAAAGAGCAATAAAACTGATCATACCTTTGAGCCAGCAATATCAATACTAGGTCTATATCCAGAAGAAATTATTAAAAATGGGAAAAGTTCCATATGTTCCAAAATATTTGCAGCAGCTCTTTTTATAATGGCAAAGAATTGGAAAATTTGGGGATTACCTATCAACAGAGGACTGTCTGAACAAATTATGGTATCTGAATGTTATGGAGTACTATTGTTCCATAAGAAACCATAAATACTCAGACTCTAATGAAACATGGAAAGAATTACAGTAACTGATGCTGAGTGAAGGGAGCAAAACCAAGAGAACATTGTACACATTATCAACAATGTTGTGTTTTGATCAGCTATGAAGGATGCAGCTCTTCTTAGCAGTTCTCAGAGCTAAGACAACCCTAGAACTGTTGTGGACAATGTTACACACATCCAGATGAAAAAACAAACAAACAAAACCAAAATTAAAAAACCCCACAGAATCTGAATAAACAGTATATTCAATTTTAAAAACTTCTCTTATGGTTTTCTTTCCTATCCCATGGTTTTCTCTTTTCTCTTAGTCCTAATTCCTTATACACAAAATGACTCATATGTAAGCATATTAAATGCAAATGTACATGTATAATGTTTGCTAGATTGTTTGCCACTGAGGGGATGGGAGTGGGAAAGGAGGGTGGGAGAAAATTGTATAACATAATTATCCAAGTAGAGGAATGTTGAGAAACTTTCATAACATGTAATTCAAAAAGTAATATGAAATATCAATTTGAAAAAAAAAGAAAATAACAGGAAAAGTGTAATGAGAGACATCACGTGTAGTGAGGCCCTAAAGATCAGGGTGATTACTTCACCTGTAGCATGGAAGTACTTTTGTGTAGCTCAAAAGGAGGGAGAATATACAGTTCTAGCTTCATCTGCTTTCTTTCCTTCAAGGGGGGATTTCATTCCTGCCAGGAGGGAATCCAGGACCTTGGGGTCAAGACTACCCTGCTCTCCCCAGAAAAAGGTGGTACTGGAGTAGAATTATACTAATCTGCTCCCTTACATATTATTAGTCTAGGTGATATGATTTGGTTTAACCTTCTGATCATGTTGTCATTATTGAGGGGAAAGAGGATACTCTAAACTTTATATGCAAGATTTGACTCCCTCCCCACCAGTTCTACAATGACTGTATATAGCAACCAGCAAAGAAATCCATTTATCCAAATCACAGTAAAACAGAAATCAGAGATTTACACAGGAGATTCTGTTTCAGAAAATCTAGAATGAAGGGCCTTTCCCATTGAGAATTAGAGAGAGATACTTTTAGATCTTACCTAAAAGGAAACTCCTTAAAGTCTCTGGGGTGGAGATAGGGCCATGATGGAGACTACCAACTCCTCCCTTTCTTTCCAGTCTTTTTCTTTAGCAACATGAAGTGGGATTGACCTCTTCCATCTTCTTTCTCAAAACCAGAAGCCGAAGTTTGAGGAGTTCAAAGATAACTGAAGAAGATGAGCTCTCACTCTCAACAATTCCATCTTCACCAAATGAGAAAAAAATACCATACCAAAAGACTTTGAGACTCCAATTATATAAATATAACTAGTCAGTCAGTCAACAACTGATTGACAACAACAAGCCAGAGGTAAGAGGGAGAATACAAAGTATGTGTTCCACCTCATCTTACTTTCCCTTCCCCATAAAAAAGAAGAAAAAAAGGGACAAAGTTGAGATAATATATTCTATTAGCAATATAAAGGAACACTCTAGTTGGACTAATTGGACTTATAAAACCAAGTTTAAGGAAATTGATTCACAACCTACTTAGACAACCCTATCATAGACATGTTTTTCATGCTCAGAAGCACAGAAAATCCAACCTTTGATAATCCTGTTGTTCCAAGATAATCATTTTTGATCATTATTTTCTCTTATAGAAAAACTTTTAATATTTTTACTGGGTCCATGTCTTGGTTGAATTCTTTTTGAGAACCCTCAGGCTCCAGATTTGGTTTAGAATGAAGATACTCAAAGCACATCTCTCTTTTGATTTTGCCTCTTGATTTTTTTTTATTTTTATTTTGAGTGATGCTAAGTTTTAGTTCTTTGGTAGAATCATTATTCCATGTCTTGATGCCATGAAGTGACTCAAATTTAGGGTAGAAAACTTTCACAGGAGCTATGGGTCAATGAAAGAACTCTTTAAATTTCTTGAAAGCTATCCAAATTACTTTTCTTCTTTTCTTCAACTCTGGGGCTGAAATGTGCCTCTGGATTGTTTGTTCCATATTGTCATTGCTTTGAACACTCTATGTACATTTTGAAATGTATACCAAATGCATGATGAAATATGATCAATATACATTGTTTGTACATTCTTTTTTTTCTGTGCATCTACAAGTCAAATTTCTTTGAATGATAACAAATCTTTCAGAAGGTGCTGCACAATGTCATCCATAAACTAGAGAATCTTTCCAACCAAGGGGAATTCTTTGATCTGAAATTTGTACTGAATTTCCTCCACCAGAGTTGGGGGAAAAAACAACAAATCACCCCCCCCATACAAACAAAACCACTGTTTTGGACAGTATTTACCTCCCTCTATAATGTCCTGACTGATGCTTATTAAAAGAGAGTTATCAAACAGGGTCATTTCTGTTACTACAGTTCTCTCTCTCTCTCTCTCTCTCTCTCTCTCTCTCTCTCTCTCTCAGCAATGGATTTAAGTGACTTGATATCATGCAGCTAAGTAATTATTAAGTAGCTGAGGTCAAATTTGAACTCAAGTCCTCCTGACTCCAGGGCAGGTGCTCTATCCACTAAATGACCTAGCTGCCCCTGTTACTACATTTCCTAAGGAATCTCAAATGATCTTCTGTATGGATACAGAAAACTTTGTTAAACTAAACAAAACAAAACACAAAATCCTGTTGGGTAGTACTTTGTTTCATTGAATATACACAATAAGCATAATGAAGTTTAAAATTCTCTACAGAGCTTTCAATTGTTTGTGATATTTTAAAGATGTGGTTCATTTATTTTTATTTTTTTAAGGACTTTTTTTGCAAGGCAACGGGGTTAAGTGACTTGCCCAAGACAACACAGCTAGGTAATTATTAAGTGTCTGAGGCCGGATTTGAACTCAGGTACTCCTGACTCCAGGGCCGGTGCTTTATCCACTGCGCCACCTAGCTGCCCCCCCCCTCAATCTGGTTGATTTCTGAATGTTGTTTGGGAAAAACCTGCTTTTTTCCTTTTAATATTACTAATAATTGAGGATGATCTTGATTTTTAGATAGCTGATTCTCATAAAGGTTTATCATATGTAATACAAGACCTTTAACAAAGAAATATTTTGCATTGAAAGATAATTAAAAATACAGAAACTTATTCCCCACTAATCCTCTACCCTCTTTATGCTACATTGGTCTCTGGGGATGGGTTAGAGGAATAGGTTCACTATTTAGCTCAGTTCTAAATGAGCATATTCCCAGGTCCAAATCCCAAAACCATCCCTTAATCTTGAGTCCTGGGCATGCTTGGATTTTCAGGGTTTCTATGATAGGTTAGCTGGCTGCACCCCCCTGACTAGAATTCTGTCTCCAAGGTCACCATGGCTTGGACTCCCCATCTCATGAAGATCACCCCTAACACCTAAAACTGAGGACAAACAATAAAGAATCCAAGCAAACACTCCCAGGTCCATTTCTCAAAGCCTAGGTTAAAAAATGAAAAGCAACTTTTCACTGGTTCAGTTCATGGCATTCTTACTGGGCACAGCAGATAGGAGTAACGAAAAGAACATAGCAAAAAAGAAAGTGGAAAAAAAGAATAAATAGCTCCTCAGCTAGCTTTAAAAACAGATGCAGTCAATCAAAGGAGGCTGCCCTACCCATGTGATAGAGGATTCAATGGGCTCCATGTTAGAATAAAAGCCTGGGTTGCACAGAAATGTAGGGCAATGGTTATTGCTTCTGTCTGTGTGTAGTATTAGAATACATGTGTTGAATTTGATGTGTACTTAAAACACTGTATATGATTTAGATACATGATCATCTCTAATCCTCATTTTCTGTTCTTTGCTTCAAGGAACATTCATGTTTCTCAGTGTTTGTTAAATTTATAATAAAAAAACATAGAAAAGAAAAATGAAGATAGATTGGCAACATTATAAAGTGTAATGTAAAAGTTATTTTTATGGAATAAAGCAACAATACTGCAAACAGAAACTGACTTAAAATTTGATTGCAAATAAAGACACCATTCCAGGTCCAGATATCTAATAACAGTGTGAACAAAAATGACTACTTGTCTTCTAAATGAATGGAAATCATATATAGGAAAACAATTTAAAATAAATCATCAATGTTAAATTTACAGATTGTTTCATCCAAAATAGTGTCTTTATTACCACATTCTGAGAATCTCTTCAGTTCTTATCCTCCTTTCTCCTTTAGCATCTGGCCCCTTTGACTACTCCTGCTATTTGATATTTTCTCTTCCTTTGATTTCTGTGACATGGCAGACCTTTTTAGAAAAAGGGAGATAATATCCTAATGTACATCATCCCTGTAGCAGAATATCTGAAGCACTGCATTTGAGACAAATGAAATGCTTGAGAGAAAGAGTTTCTGGTAACTAATGATCAATTTATTAATTAGGCTTGTTGGTCATCAATAAATTAATGATCAATGGTTTCACTTGGTAATCAAAGACAAAACCATGGAGATCACTGAATGCTTAAATATCTTTGGAAAAGAGATAGTGGTGCTTTTGACAGGTGGGACTTAACCATGATTGGTAAACAATTAATGATGGGATAAACATATTAATGAGGAGGTGGGCTAAAGGTTTTTAATTTTTCTGCTGAGAACTTAACTTGATTATGAGTTTCAGCTACCTCTGCATTCTGGATAAAGGAGTAAATCTTTACTCAGCCCATGCTGGTTGATTTTTCTCCTTTATAAACTGACTATAATGGAGGGCATGGACTTAGTGATCTAGGACCAGAATGCACCTAGATTATATTCTGTTTTCCCTAGTAAAAACAAAATGTAGGGTCACCTAGTTGGTTGGGGCCTTGCCCAGAGACTGACTGAATGATCTACAGGGACCGGTCCCCAAATAATGAAACTGAAATGAAAAACTTGAATCCTTATCTATAATTGATTACTATTTTATAGAAAATAATTACTTATCTCATATTCAGTTCGGTGGATCAAATTTGGAGGAGAACTTCCAGAAACTGAAACATGTCCCAAAATGTATGACCAGAGTGGTATAACAATTTTATACTGCATCAGTTTAAGAAAACTGGGAATATTTTGCTTAAAGAAGAAAAATCTTGTTGGTTGGGTGATGTTAACTTTTTTTCAAATATTTGAAGGTTGATAATGTGAAAGATTTTTTATACTTGTTCTAGACCCTAGAAAGGAGAACTAGTTCAAAAGGGGGGGGGTTAGAAAAAAGAAAAAATGTCAAGATTTAGTTCAATTCTATAAGCTTATTATGCCTATATTACAAGGTTCTATAATAAACTAAAGATCGAAAGGACCAAAAGATGCCATCAAGAAGCTTAATTTTGATTAGAAGACAAAAACATTTACACAGATACATGTAACAGAAAGCATTTTGAGAAGGGAAAGGGTACTAACAATTTGAGAAGGGAGTATAAATAAAAGAAGGCAACATGGGGGTGATGGTATTTGGAATGTACCTTGATGGAGGTGAAAGTTTTGAATTACAGAGATAGAGTGTGTGAATTTAGGTATTGGGGATGGCGTATGTGAATTTTGGAAGAAGACTATGGAATATTGATTTCTAGGGAAAAACTAATAGATTGCTTTTGACAAGCATATACAATTCATAAAGGGGAGTAATATGAAATAAGATTCCAAAGGGTGGGGAGACAGAATGGGGAGAATGAACCTTCAGCATCAGACAAAGGAATTTGAATTTTATTCTAGGATCATTAGGGAAGCAATAGGGACATTATTTTACACCTGGATAGAAAGTAACATAATTTAGGAAGATAGACTCTAGAATCAGAGATATCAAGCATCATTTCTCATCCAGTTGAAAAGGAGTTTGGTGGACCTTCCAGGTTCCCTTCCAGTTTGGGAATTCTAATAAACATGTCTTGCCTCCAACCCTTACAACTTCTTGCTCTTCGCCATATTCTCTCCCCCTCCCCAATTCTCTAGGCAATCTTATTTGATTCCATAGCCTCTGTTATTACCTCCAGGGAATCACTACCTATACTGGTTCTCTAACTCTGACCTTTTCTCAGATCTTTAGTCCCATATTTCTAACTCATTCTGAATACTTTTGCCTGAAATCTTCCTTGTATGTCAAACCTGATATATTTAAAACTGAATTAATGATTTTGCCCCACCTCAAACCTATTCCTTCCCCTAACTTTACTTCAATTGATGTCCCTTCTTTCTTATCCAAGCTTCTATTTTTTATATTTCTCTTTATGCTTGTTAATGTGACAGAATGGTCATTTTCCCATTTTTTTCCTTCACACAACTGTCATTGGCATTCCTTTAAGATGAAAATTCAAGATTACCTTCTCCTGAAACCATAAGATTACAATTCTAGAGTTAGAAGGAATTTAAAAGCTCCCACATCCAACCCCACCCCCTCATTTTGCACATTGGAAAACTGAAGTCCAGAAATGATTGACTTTCTTAAATTCACACAGCAATATTTTAATTTGAATTCAGGATCCATGACTCTAATTTTAGCATTCCACATACTGTACTCTTTCCACTATTCCGTGTCCCCTCCCTCTTCTTCCAACTGGAAATGAATTCTCATCTCTGAATTTCATATAGGACTTCTTGACCATCTCTTTGCATTTCTTATATCTTTCCTTATATTATCATCATTTCCTTTCATGTCTAATTTCCATTACTTAGTTTTTAAGTTCCTTGAGATTACACTGTATTTTGAAATATTGTCACAAACTGAAATTAGGCAACTTATATTTTGGTTCTTTTTGTCCACTAATTGACCACATCAAGCAGATAAATTAATTAATTTAGCATCAGTTGCTTTGCAGTTAGAAATACTGCTGTGATGTCTAATAATTTTCATGATCATTAACTGATATTTTAAAATGAATATATAGTTGTAGGAGTTTTGCTTTAACTATTTCCTTTACTATTCTTATTATTTGAGATATCGCATTGACTCTTAGGAATCAGAAAGAAAAATTTAGTATAACTGGATCAAAAATTTTAGAACTGTAAGTAATCTTAGAGGTCATACAGTCTAATCTCATTTTACACATGGGAAAACTGGGGCACATAGTGGTTAAATGACTTGCTTAGTATCACACAGTGAATAATGGAAGAAGAGTTTAAACTGTTTTTTTAAAACAAATCATTATTATTATTCTTATTTTGTTAAAGTAAATATGAAACATCTTTAAAAACACATGCTGACATTATAATTTTCCCTGGTACCTCCTGCTGCTAGTGTCTTCTCCTCTCAATATATCTACTTTAAAAAACAGATAAAATTTTGGCAATGAACAAATTCTCCCTTCTACCTCTTTTCCCCTTGAGAAAAAGCACAAAATTTACAAATATATAATCAAGCAAAAGAAACTACCTAATTGCCACCCCCATGTTTCTTAATCTGCTCTCTAAATTCATCACCCCTCTGTCAGTAGGTAGGTAATAAGTTTCATCATGAATCCTTTGGAATTGTGTTTGCTCACTGTATTGATAGATTTTCATAGCATTTTTTCCCCTTTACAAAGTTGTTATTGTATATATTGTTCTACTTCTGCTCACTTGTACATTGCACAAGTCTTTCCACGATTCTTTGAAGTTATTCCTTTCATCATTTTTATAGAAAAAATAGTATTTCATTTCACAAATATATCATAATTTTGTTCAGCCACTCCTCAGTTGATGGGCATCCTCTTAGTTTCCAATTCCTTGAATCTAAAGAAAGAGCTGCAATAAATATATTTGTACATACCTGACCACTTTTTGAACTCTTTTAGGGTAATCTCACAAGAATTGGAATAGCACAGTATGACATATAAAGTCTATTTCCTACCAATTAAATGATGTGGTGAGGTTTTATGCGAGTTTACTCTGAAAGCCTTTCTTACCATTTACCTATGTCTTAGAAAAGCATTGACCATACTTTCTTAAATGCAACAGGAAATCTGTTAGATTTCGTTTCAACTTATATGCAAATGACAACATAACTGTTCAGATGTTCTTTTAAATACTTCTTTGGAAAATCATTGCTGAATACTTTAAGAATAAAGTAATTTTTAAAAGTTAGCCTTATCCAATACAAATATGTCTTTACAAAGTTTATAGTCTATTTCAGGGCTATAAACCCTGAAACCATATAAATCCATTTTAGAAAGTCCAAGACAACACATGTGAATGGTTTACTACTAAAATGCTATTTTAGTTCCATATGAAGAGAATTAGAGAATGTAGCAAATATCTTATCCTAGTGATGGTGGGGTTTTTTGAATTGTGTATTAAGTGAAATCACTTTCTTTTGCATCCTTACCCCTAGGGAACAGTGAGGTGGCACAGTTGTATAGAGTGCTGAATCTCAAATTAAGAAAACTCATCTTCCTGAATTCAAATCTGGCACCAAACCTTTACTAGTTGGATGACCTAGGCAAATCATTTAACTTTGTTTAGCTGAGTTCCTTAACTGTAAAATGACTTAGAGAAGGAAAAGGAAACCACTTCAGTATCTTTACCAAGAAAACCCCAAATAGGAATACCAAGAGTCAGACAAGATTGAAAACAGCCTAACAGCAACAACAACAAAAGTGACTGGTTAACCTTAAAGTGGACATTTTCAGAAGGTAATTCGATATATTCTCAATTATTTTCCACTTGCCTTGCTATTTAACATTCTCATACCTCCCATATTCACATACCCTACCATTATTTTTTTTTAAATTGGAGATTATCTATCAGCAACAACAGCAAATCTTTTGCTACACAACTGCTGAGGACTTTGTGGGCAAAGAATATTCCATATGTCTATATAGAGACATATATGAATGTATGTGTGCATGTATACAATAATTCTGATGACTCTCATAAAGTTATAAATTTAGAAATATTTGCTAAATGGAATTTAATTGAATTCTTTATCCTTTGATTTTTCTCCTCCTCCACAAAATCCTCCTTTTTTTTTTAGACCACAATTACTTTCTTTTATTATGGTCTTTTGTCCCATTTACTCTCTATATTATTCCTAGAATCATACAAATAGAAGACTCTTCTAATCCAACTACTAATTCATATATAATTTCACTTTATGGCATTCACTCTGTGAAAAGTATATTGGTTCTAGGGAAAGAATGAGATTTGCAGTAAGAATTGGAATTCAAATTCTGACTTTTCCACTTAGTTGCTATATGAATTTGGGTAAGGCAGCTTAATATTTCTGTGCCTCACTTTCCATATTTTCAAGATTAGAGTTGGATTAGATGACATCCTATATCATTTCTAACTTTAAATCTATGCTACTATGAGTCATGAAAAGCAATTATCTGCCTTCATAAACATAAAGAAGTCACTTCTTCAAAATTCATTTAATGATAATCAAATATTTTATATGATTTTTATATTATTTATTTATTTTATTATGTTATTTATATTATTTTATATTATTTTACACATGAATAACTAGAATCCCTGACTCTAGTCCCATGTGAATTGTAATAGCTCTCTATGGAAACTTGTATTGTTATGTCTTAATTTTTCTGTACTTTTGGACTGACAAGGTCAAATTATGGTTTTATCAGTTACTATGAGAGTTTTGTCAAATCTAACTTCATTGGATTTCAGTTTCCTTGTCTGTAAAATGAGAGAGTTGCCTTAAATGACCTCTTAAATTCTTTTCAGTTCTCAATAAGACAGCATCCACTGTTAGTTTTATCATATCTTTCTTTAGTTTGATTCTACTTCTATAAATAATTGGGATGGATGCTACCTTAGTTTAAGGAATATGATTTGACAACATCCAGGGAGCACTACTAGATGCAGGGACAATTGCTACTGGCAAATGAAAATACTAAAAATGTAAATTAAAAATGATTAGGCAAGTGTCAATCTGAAGGAAGTGAGGGAACAAACCACATTTAAAATTAAAGTTCAACCTCAAATAGTCTCATAGAGTACTGTGAAACTGTAGAGCTGGCTAAGCATTTGTTATCTTAATTATATAGGTAAGAGATTTTAAGCTGAATATAAAGCTATGTCTCATCTATGTAGGGTAATTATGAACTAAACTATATTCTTGATGGAGAAGAAATTAATGATCCAAGCAGAAGTCAAAAGAATGGAGACCAAACAGGCTCAGAATTTTAAAGATTATATTAAATTTCTTTGTAACTATGAGTCTACCTCTCCAGATATGTTTAAATCATCAACAATACTATCACTAATTGATCCCATAATAACAAACTGTTTCATACATTTGTAAACAGAGTTTACTGTTTGGCCTAGCTGCTTTTAATGTGCATTGATCTAACTGTATACACTTTACAAATATGGCCTTTGTCAACAGAGAAAATGAATGACTATTACATGGAATCTAACAGGAACCTAAGTGTATTTACCCAATCTATGGTATCCAGGCAGCATGGAATATTTGAGCCAGTCATCTCCTGGAATCAGACTGAAAAGAAAGTGCATCTTCTCAAAAATCTCTTTGTAAGGGTAATTACCTTCATCCTGAGGGGAAAAAACAACTTCAAGGAACATGATTTAGTCTTCAAGCAACTGCTAATGTTTGGGTGGACAGTTATGTTGGGGTTACACTTATGCTGAATCTTGAAGAAAGTAAGATAAGGTTGAGATGAGAAATATTCAGGTATCAGGACCAGATAGTAAAAAGTCTCATGATAATAAATGATGTTGTGACATGTATGAAATATAGCAAGAAGACCAGTTTGGCTGAAGTGGCATGTATAGGAAGAGGTATGATAAATGAAAGTCTGTGGAGTTAGGTTATGATGAATTATAATAGACAAAAAGATTATATTTTACTTTAAACTATAAATTTAAAGGAAAACCACTGGATTTTGTATAGTAGGGAAATAACATAACCAAGAAAATAATTTTGAATGCTTTGTGTATGTTAGTTTAGAATGAGGAGAAACTTGAGGCAAGAGACTAGGAGAAAAGTATGGTAGTACAAATAATAATTGATTAAGGCTTGAATTAAAGTGGTGACTTTAAGTAGAAAGATATGTGAGTGAGGAATGTCATAGAGGTGGAAATGGCAAGATCTGGCAAGTGATTAGGTAGATAAGTGGGGTGAGAGAGGGAAGAATTGATAATAAGATTGTGGATCAAGTGGCTGGTAAAAGATACCATGAAATGAGGAAATAATAAAATTGAGAATTATGATGAATTTGGAGGTAATGAGTTCTATTGGATATGTCACATGTTAGTTTACTTAAACTAATGAGTGAATAAATTAATGATTAAATTATTATTTGTATAAATGCAATTATATTATAATTCATTAATTCCTTAGTAATAAAATTATAATTTTATGAAAGAAATAACATCCTGGGTCTTCCAGATCTTGAGTCTTGAGATAAACATTTAACAATTTCAAAGATTTAAAATAGAATAAATATTCAGGTAATAAAACCAACTTCTGAGGAACCAAGTGGTTACCACCAAATCTAAGGTTTAAGGTCATTTCATTTTACTTTTTATAAATCCTAAGGCTCTTACTGTGGTCTTGCTTACTCTCATTTTATCCCATACACCACACACACACACACACACACACACACACACACACACATGTTTCTGTGTGTAAATATGTGCACATGCACACACAGCAAATAAAATATATACATCGTGCATGTAAACATATGTATATTTATGAGCAGTAAATATTATATATACATATATGTGCATAAATGCATATATGTACATATGAATGTAATTTCACACAGGATGCTTGGGAGAGACTTTATACCCAATGGTAATATGGTACTTATCACTAGACATAGTTATCATTTATGCTTATAAAGAAGGGGAAGCTCAGTGGAGCAGTGGATAAAGTGCTGGCCCTGAAATCAGAGGGAACTGAGTTCAAATGTGACTCATCTACTTATTACTGATGTGACATTTAACATCTGTTTGTCTTAGTTCCTCATCTGTAAAATGAGTTGACAAAGGAAATGGCAAGCATTCTAGTATTTTGGCCAAAAAAATCTCAAATTAGGTGTCAAAGTGTAGGACAGCAATGACAAAAACAAAATAAAAAGGAATAATAAAGCTATCATTGAACCAGTGCTAAAGATTCAACCTGACTACTTAAAGTTTCTGGAGAGGATGATTTTGAAAACCATAGATGTTTGTTTTTAGTTATTTAATAGGGAAAAAGTCCATTCAAAAAAATAGTGATTTATATGTTCAAGGCAATGTCCTCAGTGACACCACCACTGGTTGGAAGACATTTCAAATGCTTATCTCCCTTTTTTAACATTAAAAAAATATGTCCTCCCAGATGATAGTAAAGGTATACTATTCAAATGTAACCCCAACCTATTTTCTCCAGTCTAATTTGACAGTCTTTTAGTCTTATTTTACCTTTCATGTACTTTGTATCCTAGTCAAATTGAATGATAGTTCGAACATAGCAAATATTATGGCATCCTGAGGGAGAGGTAGGAGAATAGGGAATGTCATCACTACCATTGTCCAGGGGATCAAATCATGTGGTGATGTGCCTTATTAATTTAGACTACAGTTGTTGGAATCTACCCTCTCCATATTCTTTTTATCCATACCCACAGTTACTGAAGACTTAGAAAATTCTTATTACAAAAATTTTTGTCACTATCAAGTGGTTTAACATCAGAAATAGATGGGGTTTTATCAATGGGCACTGCCTTAAAGTGGATTCATTATCACTTGTTTCAATCCTATACTCTAATGACCACTGGTTATCATTTCTTATAGCACAGTAGCATTCCATCATAACCATACAACACAATTGATGAGGATTCCTAGAAATTCCAGTTCTTTGCCCCCATCAAGAGAACAGCTATAAACATAACATTCATATTCAAAATATAATGACTCTATGTGAATTTCCCTCTATCTTAATTTTACTCTTATTTTCTTTCCAAATCTCTTTTGGAAATTCTATCCTTGTTACTTGATCTTCTCATGCATCTAAGGATTCCTCACTTCACTCACCCCCCCCCCGAAAAATCACCTCCATCCCCTCCCATATTGTCCTTCAAACATTAAATCAGATGTATTTTCCTCCATAAATCCTGGTTAGAATACTCAGTCAGCTTGAACTGCATATCTTTGTTCCTGTCACCAGACCCTTGTAGTATATGTAACTGCTTTTGGACAACTACTCTTATTTTGCTTTGTTCTATATACACTCCCTTACATATTTCTTCTCTTTTACTAAATTGTAAATTTCTTGATGGCACCCTTAGCACCTACAGGGTTGCATATTGAGGATTTGCTGAATTGCAATGAATCAAAGAGGTAGAATTTGGCCTGAGGCCTGATGAATGAGTAGTATTTCAACAAACAGAGATTGAAGGAAAAAAAAGAAGGGAGATTCAAGCTAGGGGAGAAGCATAAACACAAATCTGTGGAGAAAAGGGGAATGCAAGGTATATTCTAGTCAAAGCAAGTAGACATGTTAGACTGGAACTTGAGGCTCCATATATTGTTAAAGTTAAGATTTGTAATATTAACTTGAAGATAGATTTCAGATGTTCAAGACAGAGATATTTCTTTATTTTGGAGGTGATGGAGGAGGAGGCAGAGGGTGAGAGACTGAGAAGGAAACAATCTTCTCACTGGGTAGTTAAAATGTAATAAGCATTTGTAGGTATTTTGATTCAGATCTGCCTTAGGCCTGTCCAAAGACTCAGGCTCTGCTTTGGAATACACTAAAACTCCCATAAACCATAAAATTCAACACAAAAATTATAATTTGTTAAACAAGGATATTTTTTCCTCTACCTCATACTTGTCAAAAGATTACAAAAATAATTTTTGCAGGGCACTGGGAATATTTCCAAATTTCAGAAATACCAACCCACCCAAAGGTTAAGGTTTTTATGCCTCAGGTGTTCTGGAAGCTTCCCCTGCCAAGTGAATTTCAAATATGGCTTCTTTGCCCCATAAAGGGATCTTGAACTGGCTTACCTAATTACAAGTACTTTTCCTTCCACAGTGAATATTAGTTTAGTTTCCTGAAAAATATCTATAGTGGAGCTAAGATAGGAATATTTTATAGAGATACTATATTTAGAAAAAAGATAAAAAAATCTTTAATGATCAAAAAAAAGTTAAGAATCAGTTATTTTGACCTTTATTGATTTGCTTCTGTTGTTATTTTGGCTTTTGTATAAAATAGCATGATGCTTCTTCCTTTGAATGTAGCCTCAGTCATTTTTATTAGAAAAATTGCTTTGAAAACTCTAGACTTAATTATGAATCAATGTTATGGTACTTTTAGACTAAGTACCAGCAGAGATATTAGCATTATTTAGATATTTAGTCACTAAGAAGTTAAAAATAGGGTCACAAAAGTCTTTAAAAAAAGACTTTGCAAACATGGTCATGTTTAAGTCTCATTTGTGTCTCAAAAGATATTAATATAGCTGGATTTAAATAAATCTAATAGATGAAAAAAAGGATTTAAAAAAGAGAAATATTTGTCTTACAAAAGGCTGCCCCATAAGGTTCCTTAAACTAGTCAGTTCCCCTTTATATTTGAAATGTAATTTAATTTATACTTAGATTTTTTTTCAGATACACACCTCATGGGTAAAGCAAGCTACACTTACATGGTCATTTTTCCCATACCAACATTAATATCTATTCAGAATTTGCTTGCACAATAAGGTTTAATGGGGAAAGCATAAGGATAACATTTTAAACTTCTCAAAACTGGGGAGTTTAAGTTCCTGAGGAGTGGAATAACTTGGACACTTATTGAAATTTATGTTTGGCTTTGTAGAATGCCAAGTGCTAGAAGTTATGCAGACAACACCCATTCCTAAGCTTCCTAGGTTTAAGACAGATTCATTTGGAAGATTCATTAATTTTCTCCTGCTAATAAAAGGGGTGGGTTTGTACTATTCATTTTCTGAGTGGGAAGGACCACATTTCATCCTTTCTTAGTTTATTTCCTCATTTCTAAAATGGAGAGGATAATATTTGTGTTCATAATGTTGCTATGGGGGGTAAGTGGAAGCAATGTATGCAAACATGCTTTATAAATTACAAAGTGACATACCAATTTATTATATAAATTGATATACCAATGTATTATATATACATTTATTTGGATTAAACATAACTTAGAAGAGTCCAAAGATTCAGACTGTAAATTAGAACACATTGGAAACTCTCAAAAAGACCCACATATGTAACTGTGTTTGTATATTTTATATAATAAATATTTATATATACATGATTATTAACAATTAGAAAATCTGCATTATATTGTGGGCAGAAGGCTGTACATGAGAAATCTACCAGATTCAAATCCCAACTCTTGATAGTAGCTGAATGACCATGGACTAAAGATTTAAATTTGCTGAGCCTCAGTTCTTTTATCTGTAAAATAGAGTTAACAATATCTGTAGTTCTGCCTCATATACAAGCTGTTTTGAAGGTTCATAAATATGGAAAGAACTTTGATTTGTGTTCGTTTTGTTATGGTGTGATGCTATTTCCTGAGGCATAGGAAAGGTAGAAAGAGATTTAACTAGATGGGTATAATGAGTGAATATGAAGAGGTGCTTTCCAAATGGAGTGCCCCTCCATTATTGATTGATAGGATCAGAAAATGGCACCCTCTGAAATGGAATCTAACAAAGTATCAATGAATTTGGTCACTTTGGAGAAGTAATCTTCCTCCAGGTATAAGAGACTGATAAAATTTCCAGTTTCCTAAATCTCAGAAAGGGTTTGGGAGTTCACTGGAAAAGGAAGGCATCAGTTTAAAATTTAACTAACATCAGATAAGCTATATTCCTCAAAAGAGGGAGGGAATATTGTAAGGACAGAGGATTTAATGAAAGAACTGATAAAGAATACTAAAAAAGGAATGTCAGGGAATGAGATCTTATCAGTATTTATCTAGTATTGTCCTGGGGAAACAGATACTATATCTTACAAAGAAAGCCTGATCTTGTGTGCCCTAGGCAGGGATAACAATTTGAATCCCTAGCTTTCTGTTTACTGGAAATTTTAACCTTCACTCTTAATTTGACTTAGGAAATAAATAGTCAGGTGTCATGGAAAACATTTTTCTGTTGTTAAAAATATATAATTTTCTAAGAGAGCAGTGTTAAAATTTTATCTCCTTGCTGTGCCTATCTTTAGGTTGTTGCATCCTAATTGACTAGTTACCTTGCCTATATGTCTATCAATCTTCCTTATTTCTAATCTCTAGCCTCTATCATAATTGAGATTAAATAAATCTCTTTGCTCTGATTCTATTTTCATTAAATAATCTTCTGATGAACCTATTAGGTTTCACAAAAATTTTGATCAGAAGATAAAGAGTGGTCTCCTGGATATTGAACACAAGGATTCTGGATCATTAAAAAAGTATCTTTCTTTTACCACTCAGTGAGAAATTAATAAATTTGTGATTTGGTTTACACTGGATGAACAGACAAAAATCTGAGTCCATTAAACTGAGTTACCAGCTCTGGACTTGTCATGACTGCACAGGTTGTCCCATGAGATTCAACTGGTTTCTTTCTCTCATTATGGTACAGCTTTTTAACTACCATACTGGGATATAGAGAATTTGGCAGAATAACATAGGATTATAATCTTCAGAAATCATTGAAGTAATGATTTTTGCTTACAGTGTTTATCCAAGAAATCAAAATAATTTGTACTGGGAGAACACTTTTTCTTTTTTCTTTTCTTTCTTTTTTTTTTTTTGTTTAAGTTTTTGCAAGGCAAATGAAGTTGAATGGCTTCCCCAAGGCCACACAGCTAGGTAATTATTAAGTATCTGAGTCCAGATTTGAACTCAGGTACTCCTGACTCCAGGGCAGGTGCTCTATCCACTGTGCCACCTAGCTGCCCCAAGACTACTTTTCTAATGGCATTTTGTTCTTATTGATGTTAATTTTCCCTCTATCATTTGCAGCCATACTGCATTTCAAAGTTCCAAATTGTTGGGACATTGAGTGCTTAATCATTTTAAAAATGAGGAATGAGGATGTCCAGTATGTTGCATTAGAAAATGTAACATAAGTATGGAATGTTGGAAAAATTCTGCATCCTGTGAATGGTTGCAAAATTATCTGACATTCCTTTGGGATGAGTGGTGACATATCTATAGCTAAACAAACAAATAAACAAACACCCCCTCAATGGGCTCTCATTCTAGTAAATTGAATTTTCCCCAAAATTATAATAAAGAAATTAGTATAATGATGACTTTTCAAATTGAGACTGAAGAGTCATAGACCAGAAAATGGTAATGTCTAATTTAACATCCTGCAGAATAACACATTTGTTAGTGAAAACCTAGCCCACATGCTTAGAATTTTAATATTCTTTTTATGATAACCATCCAATGTCTTTATTTAGTTATGATGCCAATTTGTTGTTTCATGTAATATTAATAACTTCACACATAAAATGAACCCTTAGCTACTTTTCTGAAAGACCAACAGTAAATACTGAATTATTTTTAACACTTGGCAATAATTCACTTCAGAAACCTACATTTTACTTTCAAAGCCCCTCCATATTCAAAAGAATCTTGTATATTCTAGCTCTAACAAAAAAAAATTCTACACTTAACCCAAGAGCTTACTATGCCTAGCATCATTGTAGATATTAGGCTTATTTTATTTAAATCTTCTTTGATGGTTTTAGGCACCATACTAATCTATTTGTCTTGATGGTATCCTATAGCTTCCAGTTTCACAGGTTAATTAGATATGATATTAATTATCTGTTATCTAAAGGAAGATTGCAGCTCACTACCTTTTTATAAAATTAATTGATGAATGCTGAAGAACAATATTAAATCAATAAATTTTAGCTGATATTACAAGGGCAAATATGAGAAGAGATAACAAAAGAGAGTCGAGGAATAATAGACAACTGTTATTACATGAAAATCTAATTAATGCTAACATAGTATTTGAACACTGGTTCTCATTTTCTAATATCTCTCTGACCCTGTCTTTCTAGAATTCTTAGATTCTTTTAAAACACCATTCTGGTGCCCTACCATATTTGAGTAATTTCCTAATCTACCTAATTATTAACATTTTTTTTGCCTTAAAATTACTGTGTATTATTTCAAATTTTTCTTGTATTAAATTGCTTTTATTTTGGGGTAAGTATGCATAATATCCTCTTTTCCACATAAGGACTATTTTATTTTTGTTTCAGTGACAGTGTTTTCCACATAATAGGTATGTAATATTTTTGTTTATTGGACAGACATGTATGTATGTATGTGTGTGTGCATATGTGTAATATATATGCATTTTTTGAGGGTTTTTTTTTTTTACTTAAGACTGTCATATGAGGATATTTCCTTTGCTGGCCTACTCATCCGCATATTTGACAAACTCACATAAGTAGCAGAACAATAGTGCCAGAAAGACAATCAGCCAACACATTTTCTGGCAGAAGGGCTTTCTGGCTGAGCCCTTGGGGCTGGCAAAACAGAACCTCACTTCATCACCAGGAAAACATGAGTAGGAGGGCTCCTTGGAGGAAATATGTGTGAGAAAATACAGGCAAGTGCCGGTGTAGTTTAGGAGCTATCCTGTGAGTTTTCTTCCTATGGGGTCCCAATTGTTCCCATTAAAACTAAATGACTGCTAGTTCAGTGAAATGATGATCTTCTCTGGTAGATTTGTAGATTTTTTTTTGTATGATGTTTCATATACCTTTCAACAACCATCCAAAACTTTATCTTTGTCCCAGATTTTACTTTGAAGTATCTTCGTCAAGAATTTGGTTACCTTAATATAGTGATTCCTGCTACAAAACTGGGGTTTTGTTTTTCTTTTTCATGATATTTTTCTTTTGGGTTAAAGGATGATCAGACAGGAAAAGTTGCATTTTTTTTGGATTTGTTAGTGACTAACTGGTGGAGAGAAAGAGAGAGAGAGAGAGAGAGAGAGAGAGAGAGAGAGAGAGAGAGAGAGAGAGAGAGAGAGAGAATATTTGAATGGTTTGGATGATTCATTTACATTCTAGCTTAGCTGAACTCTGTTTGCCAATTCAACCTCTTCTTTCTCTGCTTTTGCTCACAAGTATTAGGAAGAGATTATCTTATTACCACGCTCTTACCTTTACTGTCTATTCAACATCCTTAAAATATGTTCCCCCCCTACCCACCACTGCTTCCATTTATTGAGCTTTTCCTTCATTTAGCTTAAATCTAATCAAGACTACTTCTTTGATTGCTCCTCTAAGTGACAGTGATCCATTTCTCACCATATTTAAATACAATTTATTGGACTCTCTTTTGTGCATTTCATATTCTACCTTTTATAAAATCTTTCTGTTCTATTAATATTACCCTATAAGTTTTAAGGGTATGTATAGGTTATGCCTTTTTTTCCTTTGAATCCTCAACACACAAGAACAATGACTTATACAGGACATAGTAAACAATAAATATTTCTCAAATTGAATGCAAATGTTATAATTAATTTTCAAAGTCACCTATATAATCAATTGTAGAATTTGGTCTAGAATTAAGTTTTCCTGATTCCCTGATTCAAACTAGTCCTTTTCTTTTGCCTTGATCATGATTTAAAATAAATCCCATTTGTTTTTAGATTATCTAAAAAAGGTACACAATAACTAATAATACCAATTACAGATATCCAAATGCTACTAATTAGCTTAGTGAAGCTTCAGAATATGTAAAAGCTGAAAAAACCTCTCTAAATACATCAAACCACAACCCTGGCAAAAATTCCAGTCATTCTTCTATTAAAGACCAAAATGTTTTGAAACTTTTTATATCTTTATTGAGATATTGAAATGTTAACAGTTTCAAAATGGAAAATGTGCATGTAGGTTTTCATTTCAGAACAGGTGCTCTAGTATAATTATAATGAATGCTTTATTACATTTTTGTAGATGTTTAATCCAATGAAATGCCTCATAATTAGAAGAACCAGATAACTCTCTTCTTAAAAACCCTTCCATCTATAATACTGTCTCAATATTGCCATTAACTGAAACTTTTAATTGAAGCTTCCCTTTCCAATATTACTGATAAACTTCTAGATGCCAAATGTCATGACAGTTACTCAATTTTCCTCTTTCTTTACTTAAATAACATTGGGAATTATGTCTTACTTAATATTCTCTCTTCTTTGGGTTTATGAGATACTGTTCTCTCTTAGCTCTCCTCTTGTATGACTGACCATTCCTTTTCAGATTTCCTTTTTGGTTCATCACTAATGTTGCTTTTCCCTCCAACTTTACTTGTATGTTAAGTTTGGGATCTAGATCCTCTTTTTTCTATACTCCTTGATGTGGTGGTTTTATAAGCTCCCATGGATTTAATTATCATTGCTGTATAAAAGATTTTTGCAATTCCACATTGTCTGCTGCCTATATTTTTAAAACTGATTTTCCAATCATCATCTCACATTAAACACATTCAAAGCATAATTCTTTCTTTGTTTCTTTTTTCCTTCCTTTGCTGTTTCTTCCTTATTCCTTTCCTTTATTCTTCCTCCCTCCCCTCCCCTTTGCTGAGCATTTCTATTGTGGGCATCATCATCTTTCTAGTATTTTAGGTTTTTATTCCAGCTATTATCTTCAACTTCTCCCTCTTTTCCTCAGCATATATCCAATCTTTTTCCTAAATCTTGTCCTTTTTGGCCTCTACATTCTGGAATCTATCCTCTTCCCTCTACTCATATGATTACCACTCTAGTTTTTGGCCCCTTTTTTAACCACTCATCTGGGCTATTTCAATCAGCTTCCTAATTTGTTTCTCTGACTCATTTATTCTATCTCTAATACATTGCCAATTATTTTTTATCTAAAGGATAGGTATTATTATTCTTCTACTCAACAAATTCAGTGCTTCTAAATTCAAA
Source organism: Macrotis lagotis (assembly GCF_037893015.1). Taxonomy (NCBI): domain Eukaryota; kingdom Metazoa; phylum Chordata; class Mammalia; order Peramelemorphia; family Peramelidae; genus Macrotis; species Macrotis lagotis. The sequence goes on from NC_133661.1 coordinate 234,288,921, forward strand.
TGGAAACTTCTTAGTCACTAACTGTCCTTCACAAACTGTTCTTTCCAATCTTTCCATCCTTATTATACATTATTCCTTTTGTGCCATATATCATCTCAATGCCTTTGTATTAGCTGTCCCTCGTGCCTTCAAAGTATTTCTTTGTCAATTAAGCCCTTATAATTGTTCTTTTTCATCAAAACCAAATGAAACTTTCCATATGAAGATTTTCACTACTCTTCCCAGTTTCCATCTGTTTTATTTATATTTCATATATACTCATATTTATACTTATTATACAATTTTAAACATATATTTATATATTCATGTTATCTCCCTGATGAAATACAACTTCTTTGACAGTAGAAATTGTATCATTTTTTTGTTTCTTTTCCCAGAACTTAGCAAAGTACCTGACACTTATTAAATGCTTTATAAATGCTAATTGAAAGATTGATCATGGTGTAAATATTTCAAGGATTGTGTCATGAAGAAAAGCCAGCATAGATTATATTTAAAGTAGACTTAGTTGGCTTAAACCTATTACATTCATGTTGGAATTTAGCTCTAAAAGGGTCTTTGGAAATCACCTTGTTCAAATTACAGCTAGGTTCCAATTAGTCAAAGCAGAATCCCCTAAAGTGGTAGTATATTTCAAATTTCCACTATATATTTCCATTGGGCTGGAACCAATGGTCATACTTTACATAACTAAAACTTCAAATGTGTGAATTTGACTATACATGACCACATTAGAGAATCAATTTTGATTTCTATTAATTGAAATCCACCTGTACTCATTGTACAGTTAGGAAAACAGTGGCCTAGCTAGGTAGTATCACACAGATAGTAAATAGAACACAATTCTACATAGATAAATGAACTGAGGGAATTTAAGTGTCTTGTTCAAGGTTATTTTGGTAGGAAAATTATATAGATACAATTTTCTTATTCAATATTACAAAATAGATTTGATGTTATTTGTTTGAAATTTCCTTCCACTAATGCAAAACACCTCTCCTTCATACTTCAGTAAATTTTTCTGAGAGTTGTTATGATTCCCCCTAAATAGGATCACCCTCCTCCAAATGAAATCACTTGATGCTCCTTTATAAGGAACAAGAATCATAAAAATTTACAACTAGAAGTAATTTCCAAAGTTATTAGTCAAGAATTTCAAGGAGAGGAAGTGAGTAGAGGCAGAGCCAAGATGCTGGTGTATCAAAAGCACTCAACTGAACTCTCCCAACATTCACCTTCAAACAATTTTAAAATTATGCCCCAAATTAAAGAGTTGCAGGGTCAATTAAAGGTCAGAGTGAGCTATTCTTCTAGCCCAAGACAACATAGGAGTTTGTAAAAAGAGATCTAAGACCTGGAGCCTACGTAGATGAAACACCAATAGTTAGACTACCTGGTGGTGACAGAAGCAATAGAAATTTTGAGAGTTTTCAGTAAGAGTTGGTTAATGGACCTGGCAACTGGAGAGAAGGAGATTACAGGGGACCCCACTTCTGGTTTATAGAGTAAGGGAAGGGAGGAACATTTTCAGTCAAGAAGGAATGGAAATCCTGAAGGATAGTATCACTCAAAGACTGAAAGATTCAGGAACACTAAGGGACAATATCAATTGCATCAGGGACCCTTCCTGGGCAATGGACAGAGTGCAAACCAGGAGAACAGTAATCACACCTCTCACCATCTTGGCAACACCAAATTCTTTTAGACTCCCAGACTTAACTGAAAACAACAGTTACAAAAACCCTGAAGCTTGGGACTGTGCCCTTCCCCTGCCCATCCTCAGAACAGAATCTAACAATTTCCAAATACAGAAAGAGAGTGGAAAATTGAGCAAATAAGAACTTGTTCATAAAAATCAAATATGGTAACAGGGAAGATCAAGGCATAGACTGAAAGACAAAACTATTCTGATCAGTGACTCAAGATAATTCCAAAGGAGCTTAAAATTATTTCTATTTCCAGAGAGAAATCTGATAAACTCTGAATGCAGAGTGAAATATATTTTACAGATTTTTTTTTAAAAAACAACGCTAATTTTGTTTAATTTGGTGTTATTGTGTTAACAATATGTGTTGTATTAACATGGTTAATATAGATATATTCTTTCCATGGCTTAACACATATAATTGATATCAAATTGCTTGCAGACTCAAGGAGGAGGGATTTTGGAACTCAAAATTAGAAAGAAAAATTTGTAAAATTTTTTGTAATAAAGAACTATTTAATGAAATTAAAAGTAATTTTCAAAAGGTTGCTAAGCAAATCCTCTTATTTTATAAATGTGGAAATTGAGGTCCAAAGAAGCTGATTTACTTGCTCTTAGACATACAGGTCCTAATGCTTTCAATCTTAGTAGCCTAGAACTCATATGGTAAAATCTATATTAAAAATTTTTGGTGGATCTTACTAGAACTTGTGTTCTCCTGTTATAATTTTGAGGTCCTAGTATAATCTCCAGGACATGACAAAGCTTTGTAGTAGTAGGACCCAGAGATAGAATCATCCAGGCATCTACTGCAAATATTCATCTAGTCCTTCAGGCAGAGTAAGGAAACATTTCTTTCTTTCTTTTTTTTCTTGTAAGGAAACATTTCAAGTGAATAACCAATCAGATTTGTTCCCTACCTGTTATACTTTCAATGGGAATATAAGTTAATTAAATAAAAGCAAAGCATTTGGAAGCCTGATAAAGTTTGTTTTAAAAGTCATTTTAAATATTTTTTAAATTTCTAGAATGTTGTAACCATCTGAAAAAAAAAAATCTTTCCTTCTTTTGAAATCTGCCAGTCTGCTAAGTTCCTCTTCTATGAGATGTCATAATATCTTCACAGTTCAGGGCATTCAGTATTCATGAAACTGTTCTGAGGAATTATAGTGTCGATGAATATTGCTGTACTGGGAAATTCACCTTAAAACTTGGCATAGATTAAAAGGTGGGGGGGAGAATGAATAGATATAAAGTTGCTTTGCAGTTACTCTTCTTATAGAATGCAATTTCTCAATACACACAAAGATTGCAGATGATTTATGAGTCTTAAGCTATTTGCTTTGCTATTTTTCTCATATAGATTTTGTCTTTTATTTTGGATGGGAAGAAGTCAGGATTTTTTACCTTTAAGTTTAATCTATAGTCTTACATATTATTTTCACACAATCTTGCTACACTGTCATTGTGTTGATAGAAACTAAAGCCTTAATACTCTGTTTGGCAACAAGTAACCAAAGAAATGATTCAAGTATTGCAAATAAAAACTCAGCGAACACTGTAAAACATTATGAGTGATCCATCAGTCCTATACATATCGTAGAGCAATTGGTCTCAACACAATGAAGTAGGCTTTAGTTCTTCATAAAACACAAATAAAATCTAATGCTATGAGTGCTAAGGACCTCCTCTCTACTTGCACTAGTTAGCTCATGTCTGAATGGATTAAGTACAGTGCAAGTTAGAAAATCTCCAAGAAATCCCTTGAGCTGGGCCAACTGTGGGATAGAAAGCGAGTACAAATATGTTGTGGGTCAATAGAAATTAGACATAGGCTTGATATTTCCAGTTAATTTACTCAATCTGAGTGGTAAATCTATAGGGCATATACCCAGGAGATGGCTAAAATCAAATTTAGTTGAAAATATTGAAATTTGTTAAGTACTGTGGAAACTGGTTTTTGATTACATTGGTGAAAATTTTTGCATCCAGAAGGAAGCAACTAATGCAGAACATATAATGGCAAACAGAAACACTTTCTACTGTTCTCCCACTAGTTTATAATCCAGGGCGTTTCTCACTAAAATCCATTAGTTTCTTCTACGGTCTAGTGAGAATCACTTTCTCAATTCTTTGTGAACACCATAAAAGTATGATCATCATAATTGGCCATCTTCCTGATTCCTTAATGGAAAGCCTGAATTTTCCAATGTGATTATGATATACTCAATCAATGTTTTCACCCTGATCAGTTGTTTTTTAATTTTCCCAGTATACATATTGGTGGCTTTTTGTTGTGGTTGGACTGATGTCCTTATTTTGTTTCTTTGGCAGGTGATACATAATGTGATACATAATTTAATAAAAATATAATGTATTTCCTCAAATATATAAATGTTTTAGGCTAGATTTTTAAAGTGCCATATAGCTATAAATTCAATAATCTTGGAAACTTATAACAAAAAGACAACTTTTTGCCTTTTGTTTTAATTATAAACCTTCTACTCCTAACTTTATGTTTTGAGAATATTTGACTTCCTTCATCCATCCAGAGAAACTAGACAAATAAAATTTCATCAATGTGCCCATTCATTTTGATTTCATGCTTTTGCTCATATTGCATCTGCAGCCAGGGATGCGTCTACCTTATAAACTTCTATTCATTATTCTAGATACAATGTAAAATGGAATCTTCCAAAAAGTAAATAGAAATTCCTTGATTAGTATAGCTACATCATAGAACTAAAATATCAAGTCTAATCCCAAGCTTTTACAGGGGAAGAAAATGAAACAAATAGAAATGGATCTCTCTCTCTCTCTCTCTCTCTCTCTCTCTCTCTCTCTCTCTCTCTCTCTCTCTCTCTCTCTCTCTTTCTCTCTTTCTCTCCCACTCCCTCTCCCTCTCTCTCCCCCCCTTAGTAAGAAGTTTCTCTTCTTCCCCCATCTATCTTCTTTCCTCTCCCTTTATCTCTGTCTATCCCTATCTGTAGCTATAGTTGTCCAACATCACTACTTTACTCCTTCATTACTTACAAAATTAATTTGAACCTGTCATGGTGCTTTAAAATTCTACTTTATGTTAGTTATTGATGTACATCACATTCCATTAGAGTATAGATTGCTGGAAGGTAGGGATCATGTATTATACTTCCTTTTTTTTCTTCTTTGTATTGTGGCTTCTACATAAGATACTCAAATTTTTTTTTTACATGATTACTATTCCCTGGTCTTTATCATTTTTCTATTTTCCAATGTTGTCTGTATTTGAATCAGAGCTTTCACTTAGTAAGAAACATGTATTCACTTGATATATGCCTGTATAATCTGTTTAGGAAACTAATAGTGGTTTTTGCCCCTTAGGCAGTTATTGAGTCGGACTCTTGCTGGGAATAAGAAGCAATATTTTTGTTTTCCTAGCTGAAAAATCATGTAGGAAACCAACGTAAGTGTTTTTTGAATTTATGGGATTCAATCCTATTCAAGAGGTAGATATTTTTTTTTTAAAATGTACATTTTATTGTCACTTGTGTCTTTAGTTTTTATCCATCTGAAAACAGTTTGATTTTATTTGTTTGACATATGAGGGCAGAGCCAAGAATAATGAATTGATGTAAAGAGACAAATTAAACTTGATGTCAGGAAAAAACTTTTTAACAATTAAGGTCATCCCATAGTAGAGTGAACAGCTTCAAGGTGGTGAGTACTTCTTCCTTTTTGGAGATCTTCAGTCAGAAGTTGGGTGGCCACTTGCTATGCTATGTTATTCTGGGGATTCTATGAGTGTATGGGTTGAATTAGATGGTTGAAGAGGTTCCTTCCAACTTTGAAATTTTGTGATTCTATGATTTAGTGGCTTCAATTCTTACGTTTACACACAGGATTCTCCCTGATGAACAAATAAAAGCAATCAAGCAACTACATCTTATAAAGTGATCATATCTGACCCTGTTTACAGAATTTTTTTTACAATATTCTTCTGATTCCCTGCCACAGTGAAATTTTAAATTATATTAATATTATTGTTATAATTATTAATTTTATTATTATTTATTGTTATTAATTATATATTTTCTTGCATCTTCAGTGGGTTTTCAGCTACCTAGTCTTCATACCCTCTTAGATTGTTGAAGGTATTGCATATTGTTCTATTTATTTTAGTTATTTGGCTTTTTATTGGTTTATATGTGTTTTTGTTTCTCAGAATTTATTGTATTCAAAATGGTCTATAGTATGACAATATTCTATTTCACTTATGTATCACAGATGTTTATTCAGTCATCTGAAAATAAATGGGCACCCACATTGTTTTGAGTACTTGTTCCACAAAGAATGATAAAATGAAAACATTGAACCTTTATTTAATGTTTTAACTTTGTTGTATAATGTACAATGAGATTCAAATTGATCATTTTTCTTTCAAATCCAAGTTAATATGCAGAATGCTTTGACCATTTCATTGTCCCATTAGTGGTTAGCTTTTTAAAAATAGCACCTTCAAAATAACTACCTATATCTTTTACTTATTTCTCAATTTTCAGGGTATGAGGTAAAATTTCAAATTCATTTTTAATATTCATTTCTCTATTAAAATAGTACTTCAAACAATCATTTACAATTACAAATTCTTTTTTATGAAAACTATTCATATTCATTGGCAATTTATTGGTGAAGTGTTCTAAAACTAATTTCTATCTAAGGTGCTGTCAAAGTTTTCTAGTTGCTTTTCAAAATATTTTTATTTTTTTGTTAAATATTTCCTAATTATATGTAAATTATTTTAACTTTTTTTAAAAAAATTGAATTTGGGGTGGCTAGGTGGTACAGTGGATAAAGCACTGGCCCTGGAGTCAGGAGTACTCGGGTTCAAATCCAGTCTCAAACATTTAATAATTATCTATCTGTGTGGCCTTGGACAAGCTACTTAACTCCATTTGCTTTGCAGAAATCCAAAAAAAAAAATTTCAATTCCAAATTATTTCTCTGCTTCTCATTTTTAAGTCTTTGAGAGGACTAACATTTTTATTTCAATTATACATTTGAGGTCATGCCAAACATATTTCCATATTAGTCAATGTTGCAAAAAAGACACGCAAAATAAAACAATAAAAATATAGAAAGTTTGAGAATGGACAGGGTGAAAAGATAGAGTATGATAAGAGAGTAAACATAGATGAAGGTAAATACATAATAACTATTACTGTGAAAAATAATTTTACATTGATTGTTGGATCAAGAACTCATTTCTCAAATATGTAGAGAATTGAGTCAAATTAATAGAACTGAGATATTTTTCAATTGAAAAATGGTCAAATGATTTCACAGACAATTTTCAGATAAAGTAATCAAAGCTAACTATATTCATGTGAAAAAAATGACCTAAATCATTATTGAAGTGCAAATTAAAACAACTCTATGCTACCATCCCTGACCTATTACATTGGCTAAATTAGCAGAAAAGAAAAATGACAAATGTTGGAGGGGCATGTGGAAAAATTAAGACACTAATTTGCTATTGCTGAAATTTTGTCCTAATTCAACCACTGTGGAGAACAAATTGGAATTATGATCAAGGAACTATAAAATCATGCACACCCTTTAATAAAGTAATACTACCTTTAGGTCTATTTCCCAAAAAAGATAAAAATCAAAAAGGAAAAGGACATATATGTGCAAAACTATTTTAGCAGCTTTTTCAGTGAGTGGCAAAGAATTGAAATTTTAGAGAATGTCCATCAGTTAGGGAATAGTCAAATTAATTGTTATCTATGATTGTGATGGAAATGATGAGTAGGATCCTTTCAGGAGGCATTCAGACAAGCTTCTACTAGTCCTTTGGAATCGAAGAGGACCACACTGACCAACTAAGTGATTGGTGGCATGAGTTGCACAATTATGTTTATTATAATGAAGAGTTTACTGTGCATGGCATGCTTCTCATTTGTCTTTACCAAAATCATTCCAACCCATGACCTGATTGATAGGAAACAAGACTTTTGATGATGATCTGACTGCTGAGGGAATTTTTAGACTTTGAACTGATTTCACTTTCTCTCATATCTGCAAGGCACCATGACATACCATCAGTGCCAAGAAATACTAGAATGTGATTTCTGACAAGAGAATGTTACTACCAGATATATCCTAATCTTACTAATTGTTAGTCCAAGGCTTTCCTTTCAGACTTCCCACCTTTGAGTTTCTCATTGGTAGCATTTCATATCTGACAACAGAATTTGACTACTTGGTACATTCTATCTTTCTCTCAACAGACTAATTGTCATTTTTCCAAATTGCTCTCAGGAAAACCTGGAAAGTTTTCTCTGAACTAATGGAAACCAGAACAATATATATAGCACAGCAGTATTGTAAGATGAATAACTTAGCTACTCTCAACAAGACAATTGATAAGACAATTTTGAAGGACTTATGATGAAAAATTCTCTCCCTCTCTAGAAAAATAAATGATGAAGATTGAATTCAGATCAAAGTATATTTTTTCTTTACTTCCTTTTTCTAGAATTTTTTTGTCTGTTGAGTTCTTTCACAACACAATTATGTGAAATTATTTTTATGACTGCATATGGATGACCTTTGTCAAATTGTTTGTCTTCTCAATGAGGGAGGGAAAGAATTTAGAATCCAAAATTTGAAAATAAAATAATGTTAAATAGCCTTTACAAGTATTTGGGGAAAATATTAAATTAAAAAAGGAAAAGAAAGTTAAAAAGTCTTGTTTCATCTACATTGAGAGTTCATCAGTTCCCTCTATGGAGATGAAAAACATTTTTCAACATGGGTCTTTTGGAATTGTCTTAGACCAAGGTCTTGATCAAAGTCTTGATGAGAGTTGATTATCTTTACAATATATTTATATTACTATGTATAGTGCTCTCCTGCTTCTACTCTCTTAAACCCATATCAGTTCTTATGTCTTCTCATATGTCTTTCAAACCATATTGTCCATCATTCTTTTTTTCACTTTGAATTTATTTATTTATTTTGAATGTTACAATTTCCCCCCCATCTCACTTCCCTCCCCTACCCCCCACAGAATACAGTCTTTTAGTCTTTTCATTGTTTCCATGGCATACATTGATCTAAGTTGAATGTGATGAGAGAGAAATCATATTCTTAAAATAAAAATAAAGTATAAGAGAAAGTAAAATTACATAATGAAATATTTTTTTTTTTTAAATTAAAGGTAACAGTCTTTGGTCTTTGTTCAAATTCCACAATTCTTTCTCTGAATACAGATAATGTTCTCCATTGCAGATATCCCCAAATTGTGCCTGATTGTTTCACTGATGGAATGAGCAAGTCCTTTCTGGTCATTTTGGCCAGTCTGAGAGGTGTGAGGTGGTACCTCAGAGATGCTTTAATTGGCATTTCTCTAGCAAGTAGTGATTTTGAGCTATTTTTCCATATGACTATGGATCACTTTGATTTCCTCATCTGTAAATTGCCTTTGCATATCCTTTGACCATTTGTCAATTGGGGAATGGCTTGTTTTTTTTTTTTAATTTGACTCAGTTCTCTGTACATTTTGTAAATTAGTCCTTTGTCAGAAGTACTAGTTGTAAAATTTCTTTCCCAATTTACTACATTTCTTTTGATCTTGGTTACAGTGGTTTTGTCTGTGCAAAGCTTTTTAATTTAATGTAATCAAAATTATCTAATTTGTTTTTAATGATGTTTTCCATCTCTTTCCATTTCCATAGATCTGACAGGTAAACTATTCCTTGATCTCCTAGCTTCCTTATAATATTGCATTTTATGTCTAAATCCTGTATTCATTTTGATCTTACCTTGATATAGGGTGTAAGGTGTTGGTCTATTCCAAGTTTCTTTTTTATTAAAGATTTTATTTATTTTGAGTTTGATAATTTTCCCCCCAATCTTACTCCCCCCCCAACAGAAAGCAATTTATCAGCCTTTACTTTGTTTTCATGTTGCACATTGATCCAAATGGAGTGTGATGAGAGAGAAATCATATCCTTAACAAAGTAACAAAAAATATAAGAGATAACAAGATCAGACAATAAGATATCTGTTTCCTTTTCTAAATTAAAGGCATAGACCTTGAACTTTTTTTCAAACTCCATGGTTCTTTATCTGGATACAGGTGTTGCACTGATGGAATGAGCAAGTCCATCAAGGTTGATCATCACCCCCATGTTGATGTTAGGTGTACAGTGTTTTTCTGGTTCTGCTCATCTCTCTCAGCATCAGTTCATGTAAATCCCTCCAGGCTTCCCTGAATTCCAGTCCCTCCAGGTTTCTAATAGAACAATAGTGTTCCCATGACATACATATACCACAGTTTGTTAAGCCATTCTCCAACTGAAGAACATTTACTTGATTTTCAATTCTTTGCCACCACAAACAGAGTTGCTATGAATATTTTTGTACAAGTGATGTTTTTACCCTTTTCCATCATCTCTTCAGGGTATAGACCCAGTAGTGGTATTGCTGGATCAAAAGATATGCACCTTTTTATTGCCCTTTGGGTGTAGTTCCGAATTTCTCTCCAGAAAGGTTGGATGAATTTACAGCTCCAACAACAATGTAATAGTGTCCCAGATTTCCAACAACCCTTCCAACAATGATCATTATCCTTTCTGGTCGTATTGACCAGTCTGAGATGTGTGAGGTGGTACCTCAGAGAAGCTTTAATTTACATTTCTCTAATAATAAATGATTTAGAACAATTTCTCATATGACTATGGATTGCTTTGATCTCCTCATCTGTAAATTGCCTTTGCGTATCTTTTGACCAGTTGTCAACTGGGGAATGTTTGTTTGTTTTTTTAAATATGACTCAGTTCTCCATATATTTTAGAAATGAGTCCTTTGTCAGAATCATTAGTTGTAAAGATTGTTTCCCAGTTTACTACATTTCTTTTGATCTTGGTTACAGTGGTTTATCTTTGCAAAAGCTTTTTAATTTAATGTAATCGAAATCATTTAGTTTGTTTTTGGTGATGTTCTCCATTTCTTCCTTAAACTTCTCCCCTTTCCATAGATCAGACAGGTAAACTAGTTCTAGATTTTCTAATTTGCTTATAGTATTGTTTTTTTATGTCTAAATCCTGTATTCATTTTGATCTTACCTTGATATAGCATGTAAGGTGTTGGTCTAATCCAACTTTCTGTCATAGTAAGTTCCACTTTTCCCTACAGTTTTTATTGAATAGAGAATTTTTATCCCAATAGTTGGAATCTTTGGGTTTATCAACAGATTACTATTATCATTTCCTACTATTGCACCTAAGCTATTCAAAAAATCTACCACTCTATTTCTTAGCCAATACCAGACAGTTTTGATGACTGATGTTTTATAATATAGTTTTTGATCTGGTAGGGCTAAGCTACCTACTTTTTCACTTTTTTCATTAAATCCCTGGAAATTCTTGACTTTTTATTTCTCCATATGAATTTACTTACAATTGTTTCTAAATCATTAAGTTAATTTTAGTCAATTTTGATTGGTAGGGCACTAAATAAGTAGTTTAATTTTGGAAGAATGATCACTTTTTATTATATTAGCTTGACATATCCATGAGAGGTTGGTATTTGCCCAATTATTTAAATCTGATTTTATTTGTGTGAGAAGTGTTTTGTAATTTTTTTCAAAAGGATTGTGAGTCTGCCTTGGCAGGTAGACTCCCAAATATTTTATATTGTCTGAAGTTACTTTGAATGGAATTTCTCTTTCTAGCTCTTTCTGCTGTATCTTGTTAGTCATATATAGAAATGTTGAGGATTTATGATGGTTTATTTTATATCCTGATACTTTGCTAAAGTAACTAATTATTTCTAGTAGTATTTTAGATGATTTCTTGAGATTCTCTAGGTATATCATCATGTCATCTGCAAAGAGTGAGAGTTTTGTCTCTTTCTTCCCAATTCTAATTCCTTCAGTTTATTTTTCTTCTCTTATTGCTAAAGCTAACATTTTTAATACAATATTGAATAGTAGTGGTGATAATGGGCATCTTTGTTTCACCCCTGATCTTATTGGGGATGCCTCTAGCCTATTTCCATTGCATATAATGCTTGTTGAAGGTTTCTGATAGAAACTGTTCATTTTTCTAAGGAACAATCCATTTATTCCTATGATCTGTAGTGTTTTTAGTAGTAATGGGTGCTGTATGTCGTCAAAAGCTTTTTCAGCATCTATTGATATAATAATATGATTTCTGATAGGTTTATAATTGATATAATTAATTATACTAAAAGTTTTCCTAATATTGAACAAACCCTGCATTCCTGGGATAAATCCTATTTGATCATAGTATTTTATCCTACTGATAATTTGTTGTAATCATTTTGCTAAGATTTTATTTAATATTTTTGCATCTATATTCATCAGGGTGAGAGGTCTATAATTTTCTTTTTCTGTTTTAACTCTTAATTGTTTAGGTATCAGCACCTTATTGGTGTCATAAGAAACACTTAGGCAGATTTCCATTTTTTGCCTATTTTTCCAAAGAGTTTATCTAGAATTGGAACCAATTTTTTCCTTAAATGTTTGATAGAATTCACTTGTGAATCCACCTGACCTTGGAGATTTTTTCTTAGGGAGTTCTATAATGGTTTGTTGAATTTCTTTTTCTTTAATAGGTATTTAATTTCCTCTTCATTTAAAATGGGCAACTTATATTTTTAATAAATATTCATCCATTTCACTTAGATTATCAAATTTATTGGCATAGAGTTGGGCAAAATAATTCTGAATTATTACTTTAATTTCATTTTCATTTGTTGTGTTTCCCTTTTTCTTTTATACTAGCAATTTGGTTTTCTTCTTTTTTTTAGTCAAATTAACCAGATGTTTATCAATTTTATTGGTTCTTTCATAAAACCAATTCTTCATTTTCATTTAGTAGTGCAACAGTTTTCTTGCTTCTGATTTTATGAATTTCTCCTTCAATTTTTAGGATTTCTAATTTGGTATTTAATTGGGGGTTTTTAATTTGTTTTCTCTAATTGTTAGTCTCATGTTTAGTTCATTGATTTCCTCTTTCTCTAATTTATTCATGTTAGCATTTAAAGATATAATGTTTCCCCTGACAACTGCCTTGGCTTTATCCCATAAGTTGCTTCATTATTGTCATTATCTAAGATGAAATAATTAATTCTTTCCATAATTTGTTGTTTGATCCACTCATTCCATAGTTTCAAATTATTTTTAGGTTTTTATCTCCCTGGCCCAATATTGCATCTGATTTTTATTGCATTATGATCTGAGAAAGATGTATTTACTGTTTCTGCCTTTCTGCAATTGATTATTAGTTTTTTATGCCCTTGTACATGGTAAATTTGGGGGTAAGTGCCATATACTGCAGAAAAAACTATATTCCTTTTTATTCCCATTCAATTTCCTCCAAAGGTATATCACGCTTAGGTTTTCTAATATTCTATTTACCTCCTTAACTTTCTTCTTGTTTATGTTATGGTTAGTTTTATCTAAATATGAGAGTTGAGGTCTCCCACCAGCAGAGTTTTGCTGTCTGTGTCTTCCTGTAACTCCTTCAATTTCTCCTCTAAGAATTTGGGTGCTACCCCATTAGTTTCATGCATATTTAGTATTGAAATTACTTTATTGTCTATGGTACCTTTTAGGAAGATATAGTTTCCTTCCTTATCTCATTTAAAGCCACCTATGTTTACAGCTGCTTTTTCTGAGATAAGGATTGCTACCCCTGCTTTTTTTACTTCAGTTGACACAAAATATATTTGTCTACAACCTTTTACCTTTACTCTATATGTATCTCTCTGCTTCAAATGAGTTTCTTGTAAGCAACATATAGTAGGATTCTGGTTTTTAATTCACTCTGCTTTTCACTTACATTTAAAGGGAGAGTTCATCCCATTCATATTCAAAGTTATAATTACTAACTCTTTATTGCTATTTTTCCACTTTTTTTCATTTTATTCATATTCCCCAGTATTTTGTTTCTGAATACCATCATCTTCAGTGTTTTTGCCCTCCTATATCCAACCCCCTTCCTTGTTCTTAGCCCTTTCCCTTTGCCCCTTCTTCTTTCCCTTCCTTCTGTTAGTTCCCCTTCCCCCCCCTTCCCCTTTCCCTTTTAATACTTGAAAGGTAAGATCAGTTTCTTAACTTAACTGAGTGTATGCTTGTTAACTTAAAGCCGAATCTGATGAGAGTAAGATTTAGGTGGTTCTCACCTCCTCCCTCCTTCCCCTCTATTGCAATAGGTCCTTTCTACCTCTTTATATAATAAGATTTACCCCATTCAATCACCTCCATCCTCCCATCTCTTTACTGTCCACCTTTTTAAGGAGATATTGTTTGTAAACCATTCTATCTGAGTCACAGAAGAGTTACAAGTGTCCATCAATTCTGGCTAAATGAATTGTCTCTAATAAAGTTATAATTCTTGAGAGTTATTAGAGTCTTTCTCTCAGGTAGGGATATAGCCAGTTTCATTTTATTGGACAGCAGCTTTTTTTACCCCCCTTTTTTAACCTTTTCATGTGTCTCTTAGGTCTCCTGTTTAAAGTCCAAATTTTCTATTAAGCTCGGGTCTTTTAATCAGGAAAACTGGAAGTCTCCTAACCATTAAATATCCATTTTTTTCCCCAGGAAGAAAAGATTTAGTTCTGATGGATAGTGTATTCTTGGCTGCAATCCAAGCTCCCTTGCTTTTCAGAATATCACATAACAGACCCTTCAATCCCTTAATTTTTAATGAAAGCACGTCCTGTGAAATCCTTACTGTGGCTCCTTGGTATCTAAATTGTTTCTTTCTGGCTGCATGCAGAATTTTCTCTTTTGTCTGATACTATGGAATTTGACCACAATATTCCTTGACATTTTCATTTTGGGGTCCCTTTCTGAAGGGGATTGATGTATTCTTTCAATAACTATTTTGCCCTCCAGTTCCATGATATTAGGGCAATATTCCATCACTAAATCCTGTAATATTAAATCCAGGATTTTTGTCTCTTCAATATTTTTAGGAAGCCCAGTGATTCTTAGATTGTCTCTCATCATTCTGTTCTCAAGATCAGTGATTTTGCTGATGAGGTATTTTACATTTTCTTCCATTTTTTCGAGTTTTTGGTTTAATTTAACAGATTCTTGTTGTCTCATGAAGTTATTAGTTTCTACAGACTCCATTCTTTTTTTAGAGAAGAATTTTCTTCATTTACCTTTTGCAACTCCTTTTCCAATTGTTCACTCCTATTTTTGAAAGAGTTTTCTATTGGACTAATTGAGGTTTTGAGAGAATTATTTTCTTTTTTCATTTATCTAGTTGTATTTTCCAAGAATTTTTCTTCTTGTTGCAGGTGTTAATTTTCTTTCTCAGATTTTCTAATTTCTTTTTTAATTCCTTGATTTCCTCAAGTAAGGCTTTCTGGGCTGGAGAGCTAATCATATTCTCCTCAGAGGTTCTAGATTTCTCTGAGTTTGGGTCTTTACCTTCTAGTTAATTTTCTATGGACCCCACCCCCCCCACCCCATCACTGGCCTTTCTTCATTTTCTTGAGATAATGTGTTGTGGGAGGCTCTATTTCATACAACCAGAGATTCCTAGAGACTTGCTCACTTTTTAGTAATTTCAAGTGTGCTGGCCAGTAGAGGGTGGTGATTGCTTTCTCTGGAGTGTCTGTGACCTTGATCTGAGACCCTTTCCCTTGGCCTGGAGGGGGTGGGTGTGGTACTGCTACTTTTACCCTTGAACAATGTGCTTTATGCCCTGGGGCTAGATATAGTCAGTGGAGGGAACTCTGCTGCCCATGCCTGGGGAGGGCAGGCTGTTACTGTGTTTGTTTTGGGAAGATGGTAAGTCTGAAATGAATTTATGTAGCCTGAGTTTCTCCAGACCAGGAGATCTATGTCTGTGATTCTCTGCACTGGGACTCACTCTCCAGCCCTGCTAGAGTGCCCAGGCCATCAGTCCCACAGCCAATCCCTCTGACACAGTTGGCTCCTACACCATGGCTCCCACAGTCAATGCCTTCGTGGATGATCTTAGGTTAGTCTGGGCCTTAGGATCTCACCCTGTCCTAGGTGGCTCTCTGCTCTCTGTGCCCAGTTCACCCATGATCCCTGAAGTCCATAGAAACTTTGAGGTGGATATTCTTCTCCTAGCTTCTTTTCCTGGGTTTTGTTAATGGAATTTCTGATAAGAGGTTTGTTTCATATATATGAGGGAAGATCAGGAGACCTTAGCACAGAGCTTGTCTTCTCTCCACCATCTTAGCTGAAAGTCCATCATTCTTTTAGTACAATATTCTATCACAATCATATATATCACTACTTCTTCGGTCATTCCCCAATTAATGAATATTGCTTTGAATTTCAATTCTATCCCATTCCAAAAAAAAAAGCATAGTGGAATGTGCCTTTAGACCCTGCTGTTGAAGAGAATGAAGTTTATGGTTTGCTAAGTTTGGAAGTTCTAAGGTACAGTAGGGCTAAATCCAATGAGTTCTCCACATATATTTAGTATTAATACAAAGATATAATGACAAACCTCCTAAAAATTAGAACTGTCTTAATATGTATTCAGCTACATTGGAAGTTAGGGAGTTCTTCCTATCTGAAGATCCTCAAATGGAGTCTGAAGGACTAGTCAGGCATGTTATGGAAGGACCTTGTATTTAGGCAAAGGATAGACTTTTAGAAGGAAATAGCAAAACTATATATCTTTGCTTGGAAAATGCCAGCTAGGGTCATGAAGAGTTAGACACTGAAATGACTGAACAACAACAACAATAAAGGCTGAACTAAATAGCTTTTGAAGTCTTTTTTGATAGTCATTATCAAAATATTTAGTGTTTGCTGATTTTTTTCAGAGTAGGTTTGCCATACATTTAATATAATAATAGCAAAAAATAAAAATAATTAATATTATTTAAATGGTAATAATGACTAATATATATGATAATTAATGTTTAAAATGCCTTATAATTATACATGTATAAACTATAACAGATTATTCACTGTCAAGGGGAGGAGAGGGGAAGGAAAGGAGGAAGAGAGGAAAAATGTGCAACTTAAATCTTACAAAAAATCAATGTTAAAACTTACCTTTGCAAGTAGTTGGAATAATAAATAAATAAATTGATTAAAAATAAATAGTACCTTGCATGTATTATTTCATTTAATCCTCACAATTCTATTAGTTAAAGTGCTATTATTTTCCTGTATTTACAGAGGAGATAATTGATGTTGAAAGATGCTAAGTGACTTGTTCAAAATCATAAAGCTATTAAGCATTGGAATCAGAATTCAAACTTAACTCTTCCTCCACATCCAGTACTCTCTCCAC
The DNA here is from genome assembly GCF_037893015.1 of Macrotis lagotis. Lineage (NCBI taxonomy): Eukaryota > Metazoa > Chordata > Mammalia > Peramelemorphia > Peramelidae > Macrotis > Macrotis lagotis. The sequence goes on from NC_133661.1 coordinate 234,305,934, forward strand.
TGCCTCATCTATTTAGTTCTCTCACATGTTAAACTCCACAGTATCCTACTAACTTAAAAATTTTCTATGTGTCCAGGCATCTACCGTTTAACCAGCAAGGAAATTAATTGTACAATGAAGAAAATCAGCCTTATTAATGTCAAAGAAAATGAACTGCAACTCTAATTAGAAGTATATGATAAAGGGGGTAGAGCCAAGATGGCGGTGAAAACAGCATTTCCCGGGAAATCCTTACCCCTCTCAAACTCCAAAAACCAACAAATGATGATTCTAGCCAAAATTTAGAGGGATAGAACCCACAGAAAGACTTAGTGATACATTTTCCCAGTCTAGGATAACCTAGAGTTCCGCAGAAAAGTTGTGTTTCACCAGGACTTGGAGTTGGGAAAAAAAAAAAACACAGTTGCAGCTCAGCTCAGCCCAGCCCAGCCCAGCTCAGCCCAGCCCAGAGATTACTGGCAACAGTTTGAAGGGGCAGTGAGAGAACTTTGCTATACCAGAATGAATGTGGTGTTAGGGAGCACTGACTGCAGAATGTACAGTGAGAATCTAGAGAAAGCAGCCTGCACCCCCAGAGGTAAGGGGTCTGGGAAGACTGCAGAGATTTCTCTGCTCTTAACTTGGGATAGGACTTTGCTGTTTACCTACACTTAGATCCAGGTTGCAGTTTTGGCTTCCATACTAGGATAGCAGGATCCTCCTCACAGCTCCAGGGCAGAGGGGAAGCACCTGTGGTCATCTACATATCAAAGTACAGGCAAGATAGCATAAGAACTTGGAAGAATAAAAGTCCCAGTGGATATCCCACCAAAAACCCAAAGCCTTGCAAGTGTTGTAAATTTGTCATGGGCTGCGGACAAACAGAAAAAACAGAAAAAGAAGAAAAAGAAGAATCTGACCATAGAAAATTACTTTGGGCCCATGGAAGATCAAAAACACATACTCAGATGACAACAAAATCAAAGCTTCCATATCCAATACCACCAAGAGAAATAGAAAATGGGTTCAGACTATGGATGAGATAAAAAAAATGTGGAAAAGCAATTAAGGGAGGTGGAAGAAAAATTGCGAGGAAAAATGAAAGTGATGCCAAAAAAATCATGAAAACCAAATCAGTAACTTGGTGAAAGAAATACAAAAAAATACTGAAGAAAATAATATGGTAAAAACTAATTTAGGCCAAATGGAAAAAGCAAAACATAAGGCAAGTGAGGGAAAAAAATGCCTTAAAAAGCAGAATCGGCCTGCTGAAAAAGGAGATAAGCTCTCTGAAGAAAATAACTCCTTCAAATGGGAACTAAAGGAAACTGATGCTTTTGTGAGAAATCGGGAAGAAATAAAACTCTTCCAAAAAAGCCAAAAATTAGAAGAAAATGTGAAATATCTCATTGCAAAAGCAACTGACTTTGAAAATAGATCCAGAAAAAAATGATTTAAAAATTATTGGGCTGTCTGAAAGCCTCAATCAGGAGAAGAGCCTAGACTTCATTTTTCAAGAAATAATACAGAAAAATTGCTCTGAGATCCTAGAAGCAGAGGGTAAAATAGAAATCGAGAGAATTCACTGTTCACCTCCTGAAAGATTTCCCAAAAGAAAAACTTCCAGGAATGTTATAACCAAATTCCAAAACTCCAAAATCAAAGAGAAAATTCTGAAAGCTGCCAGAAACAAACAATTCAACTACCAAGGCTCCATAGTCAGGATTACACAGGATCTGGCAGCATCTACATAGGGATCGGAATATGATATTCTGGAAGGCAAAAGATCTTAGTTTACAACCAAGAATCAACTACCCAGCAAACCTGAACATCCTCTCTCGGGGGAAAAGATGGACTTTCAATGAAACAGGGGACTTTGAATCTTTCCTATTGAAATAACCAGAGCTGAACAGAAAGTTTGATCTCCAAGTACAGGACTCTGGTGAATCATAGAGGGAGGCTAAGAGAAGGACTAATTATGAGGAACTTAATGATATTGAAACTGTCTGTATTCCTGCATGGGAAGAAGATACTGATAACTCATATAAACTTTCTCATTTATTAGAGCTATTAGATGGAGCATATATAGACAGGGCACAGGAAGGAGTAGAATGTAATGGTATAATATAGTAAAACGATGGAGTCAATGGGTGATAAAGGAAAGTACTGGGAGGATGGAAAAGGAGATGAAGAAGAAGCTAAAAACATTCACATGAGAGGCAAGAAAAAACTTTTTCAATGGAGTGGAAAGGGGGAAGGCAAGGGGGATTGAGTGAGCCTTAATTCTCATCAGAAATGGCTCAGAGAGTAAATATCATACACACTTAATAAGATATATAAATCTATCTTACCCTAGAGAAAAATGAGAAGAAAGGGATGGGATAAGGGGAATGGGGGGAGGGAAGGGGGGAATAGGTGATAGAAGAGAGGGAAGATTGTGGGAGAGGGTACTCAGATAAAACACACTTTTGGACAGGGACAGGATGAAAGCAGAAAGAGAACAGAAGAAATGAGAGTGGGGAGAAATAGAGTGGAGGGAATTACAGCTAGTAATAGCAACTGTGAGAGAGATATTGAAGCAACTTCTTTGGTGGACTCATGATAAAGAAAGTAACTCACTCCAGAGACAGAGTCATTGGTGTCTGAACACAGACTGAAGTACAATTTTTTTCTCTCCCTCTAGTCTTGAGGTTTCTCATCTTCTTGGGGGGGGAGGGGGGAATTTATGTTTACTCTTTTAACACATTCAGTTTACATCAATGTGTAGCATGGAAGCAATGTAAAGACTATCAGACATCCTTCTGTGGGGAGGGATGGGAGCATGGGGGAAAATTTAAAATTCAAATGTGATTTGAATTGAATTATATAGAGTAAACATTTATTAAAATCCCTCTATTCTGAAAAAAAGTATATGATCACATGCAAAAATATAATTATTTTTAAAATGGAAGAAAAATTTAAACACTAAAATAAAAAAAAAACCTTAATAATCCAATCAAGGGAATACATAATTCAGGAAATGTGTTTGACTTGATTTCAAACTCATTTTCATCTAAGTTAGTAGTTGTATGTTAATAAAAATTACTCAAGAGCTTAGTTCTCTTTTGAGAAATCGATCACCAGTGGTAGAGATCAACTCAATTCATTCCAGAAATAAATCCACTTCTCTCATTCCCCTGCTCCCTTCCCCCCACCATTCTCATTGTCTTCAAATTATTGGTATATGGAAGAGAGGGAATGGAATTTAAGAGCCCATTGTGCTTCTAAATGATAGGACATTATCAAATTTATGTATCCATTCTAATTTCAGTCCAAATGGCTTCCAGTATTCTTCTATCTGCTTATTCCATAGAGATGCAGGGGGTTGGTGAGAAGAATCAATGGTGCAATAGACATGTCATCACTATTGAATGTTCTTCCCTTTCTGACGCATCTCTAGGGCTTATCATTTCACAGGTACTGAACCAGTGATTTCAGTCTTGTACTTCCAGTAAAAGAAGCAGCAACCACCATGGTGCTGCTGCCTCTGGAGATGAAAGCAGTTTCTAATTGGGGAAGCTGAAGGACAAATATGCTTACTTGTACTTTGTCTCACATGAAGTGAAAAGGTCTGTCTGGAACCCAGCCAATCTACGACCTCTCATTGCAACAAGATTACTCAAAAAGGGGGAAAAAAGATTTCTGTGAATGGATCTCTGAGGATATATGGAATGATTGTGGTCATTCTGAATTTGAAAATGTCCCACATATGGCCCCCAGAAATAACTGGCTGGAATCCCATGTCACTTTTCTGCTTAATTACTTTGAGATTTGTGTTTTTATATAATTCTGATTACATATCTTAGTTATCACCCACAGCTGTTTTAAAATCTAGGACTCTAATGTACTTATTTCTATGTCATCTCTGAGTCTTGTGACTATAATTTAGTATGAAAGGGTCTTTGGTAATTGAAAGAAAAGTTCTCCCTTCTTCCTCTCACACCTTCATTTCTTTGAATTTTTGTTTTATTTTTTACATTCTGAAACATATGGAGAGCTGAAACTTTCCTGACCTGATTCATGTGAGTTTATTCATATTCTCCTGCACAACAATAACATGATATACATGTCAAAAATTGTAATTATCTTTCAAACATTTCCCACCTCTCCTTCCCAAACTCAAAAAGGTGAAGAAAAAGTCTTATCCATCCTTTCATAATGAAGGTTAGATAGAATTTTTTATGATAGGAAATATCATAAAAGAATTGAGTTCCAAATGAGCAACATATAAAACATGAGAAGGTAAATTAGAAGAAAAAAATAGAGTATATTCTAAATCCTTTTCACGTTGTAGGTTGCCAAACATTTTCTTTGTTTTGTTTTCTATCTCACTGATATTAAAGTGTCCATCCTTCTCCCTGTTTCTTCCATCACCACCACCCCCCCTTATGAAAATGATGTCCCTTTCTCCTTCACCTTGGCAGAGAGCAAATTCATTACAAATCTGTCATGTGACTGATGGCTTTTAACAGATACAGTAAAGAGGAAAATACACTTGGGGAAAGGTACCGAACTCAAAAGACAGGTTGACAATTAAACTGGCAGCAAGAAAGACAGCAAAAGCCTAAGGAAGAATAGCTACCTGGTGTAAATATCTCTTCCTCTCTTCCTTTTTTGCATTCACTGAAAGTTATTTTTATTTCCTTGATATTCTTAGCCACAAGCAATGCCATGGGCTAAAATTCATTTTCAGTGTTGCCTGGTGAGAGCCATACTCCTCTGATGACATTATTTCAGTCAGGTCATGGTGCACGTATTTGAAGTTCACAGTTTGGGGGAGATGGTTTCTTTTTCCCTGTTAGTGATGGGAAAACAGTCTGTTACTCAATCGGATTTGCTTTAAGTGCTGATCATTGGATTTTGTGGCAGCTCAGAGAATTTTAGATAGAAAATGAAATTGAAAGCTTAATGTGCATTTTAATGTTATTTTTGAATTAGAAAATATAGTGACAGATTCAGAGCTCCAAAATTGAAAGAGGTTTTCTATCACCAGGTCTGATCAAGGCAGGACAGTGCTCCCTTAAGTAGGTGTAGCAAGTTCCTAAATTGAAAGAAACTTTAGAGGTCATCTAGTTCTATCTTATTATTTTCCAGAAAAGAAAACTAAGGCTCAGACCTATTACATGACTTAGCCTAGGTTATATAGAGAAATTTCTTTAATAATTGTGTTTAAAATGTTTTAAAAATAAACTTCAATTCACAATCAGATGGTACTACTAAACTCATTGCCCACCAATTTGTACAAATTAAATTATGTCATTATATCAGAATTTTTTTCCTTTTTTATATGTGGTCTTCATTAACAGTTATCATCTTTAAATATGCTTTTCATTGATTTCTTCTTTATCTTTATATTATTTTCCAAAACATTCATACATTCAAACAAAATTTAAAAAGTGTGTATTGAGGAGCAAGTTATGAATGATAGGTAGATAATGAAGAAGAAGAGACAAAAATAAAAGAAAACAAAAGCTTTTTTCAGCACGAGTCCATCTTAGAAATAAAAAAAAATGTTGCCTCTGATATTTTTATTTGACACTAACCTCCAAACCTACCTTTCCTCAGGGGAGATAATTTTAGTAATGATGATGATGAAAATTTGATAACTCAATGCACCTATGTGTTTATTATAAAAATACATGAATCAGAGTTATAAAAACTGATTTCTTTTAAATCCTGGCCACCATTTACTGACTATATAGATATATAAGAATATATATATATATATATATGTATATATACATATATATATATGATCACTAATGTACCTTCCAATTCTAAAGAGATGTCTTTCTCCATAGCTGAATCTTATAACATTTCCATGACTTTTTTGTACTTTACTTTTGACTCAAAATGATTGTATTTATTACTATTATTATTATTATTATTATGAACTTCATAAACATAAAGGAGAACATTTCCATGTAGAGAGAACAACAAAAAAAGAGAATTATATATGAAACTGTAAACTTATATTATGTGTAGGTTATTTTTAAAGAATATTTCAAATTTAAAATGTTAGTTCCTACACATCCCTGTTTGTTTCTAACTTTTTTATTTTTTAATCTTGTAAATTAAGGAGATTTTTATTTGACCAGTGGGACAGTGAATTAACCTTTTCAGCAAGGATGTTCCTATGGTTATTTTTTGTTTATTTATTGTATATTATTACAATAATTTTTAATAAGAGTAAACATACCCCGCCCCAGAAGATGAGAAACCTAAAGAACTGTGAGAGAGAGAGAGAATAATGTACTTCAATCTACGTTCAGATTGCAATGGCTCAGTGTCTGGGATGGGTTACCTTCTTTATATTAAGTCCACCAGAGAATTTGCTTCAATATTTTTCCCACAGTTGCTATTACTAGCTATATTTCCCTCCACTCTATTCCTCCCCACTCTCATTTATTCCATTCTCTTTTTCCTTTCATCCTGTCCCTATCCAAAAGTGTGTTGTATCTGAGTACCCTCTCCCACAATCTTCCCTCTCTTCTATTACCTATTCCCCCCTTACCTCCCCCCATTCCCTTATCTTATCCCTTTCTTCTCATTTTCTCTAGGGTAAGATACATTTCTATACCCTACTAAGTGTGCATTTATTTCCTCTGTGAGCCATTTTTTTATGAGAATAAGTGGTCACTCATTCCCCCTAGACTTCCCCCATTCCATTCCACTGAAAGAACTTTTTCTTGACTATCATATGAAATATTTTAGATTCTTATTCTTCTCCTTTCTCTTCCTCCCAATACTCCACTTTATCATCAATTGGCTCCATGTTTTTACTATATTATACCATTATATTCAGCTCCTTATTGTGCCCTGTCTATATATATATAGTCCATCTAACAGCTCTTATACATGAGAAAGTTCATATGAGTTATCAGTATCTTTTTCCCTTGGAGGAATAAAACAGTTCAATGTCATTAAGTTCCTCATAATTAATCCTTCTCATCCACCCCCTCTATGGTTCACCAGAGTCCAGTACTTGAAGATCAAACTTTCTGTTCAGATCTGGTTGTTTCAATAGAAAAGTTTGAAAGTCCCCTGTTTCATTTAAAGTCCATCATTTCCCCTGAGAGAAGATGTCCAGTTTTGCTGGGTAGTTGATTCTTGGTTGTAAACCAAGATCTTTTGCCTTCCAGAATATCATATTCCAATCCCTATGTAGATGCTGCCAGATCCTGTGTAATCCTGACTATGGAGCCTTGGTAGTTGAATTGTTTGTTTCTGGCAGCTTTCAGAATTTTCTCTTTGATTTTGGAGTTTTGGAATTTGGTTACAACATTTCTGAAAGTTTTTCTTTTGGGATCTCTTTCAGGAGGTGACTGATGAATTCCCTCAATTTCTATTTTACCTTCTGCTTCTAGGATCTCAGGTCAATTTTGCTGTATTATTTCTTGAAAAATGAAGTCTAGGTTCTTTTCATGGCCATGAATTTCAGGTAGTCCAATAATTTGTAAATTTTTTTTTGGATCTGTTTTTGAGGTCAGTTGTTTTTCCAATGAGATATTTCACATTTTCTTCTAATTTTTTGCTTTTTTAAATTTTTATTTTATTTCCTTTTTTTATTTCTTCCTGATTTATCACAAAGAATCAGTTTCATTTAGTTCCCATTTGAAGGAGTTATTTTCTTCAGAGAGCTTTTTATCTCCTTTTCCAGCAGGCTGATTCTGCTTTTTAAAGCATTCTTCTCCTCATTTGCCTTTTATTTTGCTTTTTTCCATTTGGCCTAAACTAGTTTTTAACATATTATTTTCTTCAGTATTTTTTTTTTTATTTCTTTCACCAAGCTGCTGATTTGGTTTTCATGATTTTTCAGTATCACACTCATTTCTCCTCCCAATTTTTCCTCCACCTCCCTTAATTGCTTTTCAAGATCTTTTTTGAATTCATCCATAGTCTGAGCCCATTTTCTATTTATCTTGGTGGTTTTGGATATGAAAGCTTTGATTTTGTTGTCATCTGAGTATGCATGAGACCAAAGTAATTTTCTCTGGTCAGATTCTTCTTTTTCTGTTGTTTACTTATTTTCTCAGCCCACGACAAATTTACAGCACTTGCAAGGCTTTCTGTTTTTGGTGGGATATCCACTGGTACCTTTATTCTTCCAAGTTCTTATGCTATCTTGCCTGTGCTTTGATATATAGATGACCACAGGTGCTTCCCCTCTGCCTTGGAGCTGTGAGGAGGAACCTGCTATCTTAGTATGGAAGCCCAAACTGCAACCTGGATCTGAATGTGGACAAACAGCAGAGTCCTGTCCTGTTTTCTGCAGTCTCCCTAGACCCCTTTACCATCTGTGGGCTCTACTCTGGAGGTATAGGCCAGTTTTCCCTGATTCTTTCTGCAATTTCTGTGGCCAGTGCTCCTCACTCCAAATTCATTCTAGTGTTTTTAGAGTCTTAAAATCATTCATTCATTCATGTGCACAACCTTTGGGAAAATTCAGTAAAATAATAAAGATAGGTTTCCACATTTCAATCAGTAAAAATCATATAACTGTGGCACAAATGCCTAAATTCTGCTCCCCTTCTCTCTAAAATTTGTCACATATGGAAATACTCAATTTTGCAATGCATTTTTTTAAATTTATCATCAAAAGACAGCTTTTGTGAAGAAATCAACACTCTTTTTTCAGACAAACTCAATTTGTTTGCATATAAAATGTAAAGTGAAAATTAATATTGTTTCACTTTTTGCAATACTGTGAAAATGGTCGGTTCTCTATTTTGAATAATTATATACTTTCTATGTCCTATTATGAAACATTTAACTGAGACACATTCCTCCCAGGAAAATTGCATTGCACTTTGTCTAAAAGTAGAGGTGTGAGTTCTGCTGTCCTGGCTATATTCCAATTTATGCAATTAAATTCCATCTCCTTAAAAATCCTGAATTGAAAATGCCCTTCTTTTCTTATGTAGCATTTATCTCCTCTACAAGGAAATAGTTGAATTTCAGGAATGCATTGAATTAAAGCTTTGTCATGAAATATGATGTCTATTAGGATGATTCATTAATATATACATGGTCATTGTGATGTCTGCCTGTTTTCTCTTCCATTCTCCCTCTTCCTCTGTGTATGTATGTATATATATATATACATATATGTACATATGCATATTTATATAAAACTGTTCACTGACAAATAAGAAACAGACCTCTAACATCAAACACATATGGACACGTATAGACTAACAGAAAGTAGGGAAATTCACAAGAAGCAGCATCCTCTATTCTAATTTTCACTCCATATGAAAATAACAGACAAATTAACAGACAGGAGGCTCCACCCGTTTGTCATATGAAACCATTACTAGCACATCTTCATTTAGACAGATTTTGCCTTGAGGCAAAGAAATGGTTTTCATGATTAGGCAGAGAGTCAAGTTTAAATAATATCCCTCTCAACATGCTATTTTTTGGCTACTGTGTCTTGGACTCATAGAGTCTCATAAAAAAAACCCTTAAATTTACTACATTTCTAAAGGGATACAGTTTGTGCAGTAGGTAACTGTCATATGCTATATAGACATTGGTGAAATACATTCACAAAGCAAATCAGTTATTTCTCTTCTTTGCCCACAGATAGAAAAATCATTCTAAGCCATAAAATCTCTTTTAGAGCTGAAAATCTGAAGCTGACTTGTGACTTGAACATTTTTTACTGATTTAAAAAAAATGGTCTTGTTCCCATCTGCAGTAACTAAATAACAAATGTTTTATGTAGTGGAGGTCTAACATAGTTAGTGACTTAGCATGCCCTCTAAGATGCAACTAGAAAACAGATTGTACTGGTTCTTCTTTCTTCTATAGATTTTAAGAGTTTCTGAAAGCATGGTAAATAGATAGCATAGTAAAATGAGAAGAGACATGGTACTGGAAGTATTCTGGATTCTAATCTCATTTTTGATATTAATTATGAGACCTTACCTCCCTGGGTTTCAGGTTTTATTTTCATCTATAAAATGAGGAATTATTTGTCCTCTGATGTTTTTTCCCAGTTCTAGATCTATGTTTTTAACAAATATAGTATGCTATGTCTTAAATATATTTAGGGAAAAAACTTTTAACTATACTATATCTGAAAATGTTATAGGCAAATTTCAGTAATAGTTTAAGGTATTGCATAAAGCAATGCATATTCCATCCCTGGATGGTCTTAATAGAAAGACTAGTTGGATTCCACACTTCCATTTGAAGTTTCTTCCATCTCTGAGATTTTGTGATTCTATAGTAATCACATTATTGCGATTCATCACTAAGCTTATGACAGAAACATTGACTCAATCCTAACTCTTGGGAGGACAACAGAAAATCTTGGCTTTTTAAAACATTTTAATATAATTTAAAAGCTAATCTTTAATTATATGAGAAATAATTATACAATTTAGAGTTCATAAAGACCTTTAAAATCAATTAATACTCCTCTGGAACCACATTTTACATTTGTGAAGGGGTGTGTCTTAACCAAAGACATACAGTAGTAAAGGTGAGTGCTTAGAATCTGTTTTTCCAACAGATTGGGGCCATTTTGAATATAAAATTCTTATTGTCTTTTCAGATGACTAATGTCAGATAAATTTATTTAAGATTATTCTAGCTAATTCAGACAGTAATCAAGGGTGGAAGGTGTTAGCAATCAATGATAATTAATTTTAAAAAAGGACAGGGTTTTTGAAGCCTACTGCAATGTAGAACTTGTTGGGAGACTATATTATTGGTCAATTGTGTTCTAGCTTAAAATTCTCAGTTTTATTCTCTAGTTGATTTGCTATCTACAAACAATGCTAGAAGATTTGAAGGTGAAAGTTGACTGTTTAATGATCCCTGCTAGGGAGAATCAACAATGTCCAAAAAAGATTGACAAAAAGACAAGGAAGTGATCAAAGAACTGACAGTTGAGAACTGTGACTGATCCCTACAAGAGTTAGGCTATAGAGAAGAATGACGAATGGAATATAAGAAGTATAGGAATAAAAATAAATTTTATTTTGGTGACTTTTCTATTTTTACCATATAAGGAAAGATACCCTCTGTATATTTCTATATTTCAGAATATAGAACTATTCTATTATTCTTTGTGATAAAGAATAGAATATAAAATTATAGATAGATATTCCACATTATATAACTTCATCTCACTGCCACTTCTTGCTATCAGGAAATCCTGCTGTAGTTTAAAGTTATTGACTAATTGTTGAAAGCAGCCAATTCATTTCTGATATGTGACCTTGCCCAAACCACTTGGCCATTTAGATGGATATACCCATTCAAATCTTGTGCTTACAGTCTTGCTCCATTTCATTAAAGACCATGCAAGAAATTAAAATGGAGTGCAAAATTGATGACTTCTGGGGAAATGATCCATTCAGAATAAACACACATCTCATCTAAACAGTCTAAAAAGTTAAGAAAAATAATTATTCATAATTACAGTAACTTTTTTGAATGAAATATCATGAACTAGATTTTTTAAAGAGCTATAAATCTATCAGGATTTTTTTTATCACTTTTGTTAAGAGAAAAACAGAGAATAAATAATATGAAAAGATATTTGATTAACATGAATTTTATAAAATTATTAGTATTATCCAGAGAAATTTATGTTCTAAGGTTATTTGGGGGGGGGGCTCCAAAAGAGGATAGTGTCTGTCCTGGAACCACAGAATTTTAAAACATGATGGGATTAATTAGAGATTTCATTCATTCCATACCAAAGACAGGATTGCTTTTTACAACGTTCATAACAACTTTTTATCTAGCTTGTTTGTACATACCCATTGTGAAAGAAATCATTTCCACACATAGCTTCTCCAATTTATGAGACCTTTAATTGCTAGACTTCAGTTCAAATCAATTTATCAATTAATTAAGTACCCAAAAGTTGTTTACTTGGTTAATAATTGATCTGGGTAAAATATTTTTTAAAAAGATAACTTTCACTTGCCTTTGTAGAACATGTGGTCTGATACACCCGTAGAGACATAGAAAGTTGCTAAACTAAATATTATGTGAAGTCTAAGAGAGAGTTTTCTGGAAAGCAGGAAAATATATAAGTATTCACAGAGGACAAAACACTTGATTGGGCCTGAAATGGATGAATGGGATTTCAGTAGGTTGAAAAGCAGGAAGGGAAAATTCCCTCCCCACTAGGAAATGGTTTGAGGAAAGACATCTAGACAGGAAAATACAGGTTAAGTAAAATCAAACAAAGATAACTCCAATTTATAACAAAGTATGCTTGGAAGGGAAGTACTAGTGTAGATAGCACTTACAGTCACACCCACACATGGGACTTATTATCTATTCTAGGTTCCAAGTAATTTTTGACAGAAATCTTTTTATTTTAATTGCACAGAAACCTCCATTTGTATATTTAGCTTCACTATTCAGGAAACATTCACATATTCACTATGACATACAGAGCACATTAAAAGCATGTGATGACATTACATTAGTGTTAAAATAGAACATGCCACATGACTTTAAGTTTTGAGCTTACTCTTCCCCCAAAATGTAAATAGTCAATGGAAAGAATTTACTAAACTAGTAATTACATATTGGACATAAAGACATATGGAATTTGTGTGGCCACTGGCTTCATGCCATCACTTATCACTAGAATGTAATTGCAAAGTGGTAATCAATATGACCAATATTCTTTATTGATATCATTGCATTGCAGTCTACCGAGCCTTGCTGCCTACTAAGAATTTCATTTGGCTAATCTCTTCTAAGTGTTTTAGCTCTGTTGTTCCCAGCAGTTTCTCTCTCTCTCTCTCTCTCTCTCTCTCTCTCTCTCTCTCTCTCTCTCTCTCTCTCTCTCATACTTCTCCCTCCCTGCTCAATAACTATATGGAAAGTCATAGTTAGTAGGCCTCTCTCCTTCAAGAAGATATGTAGTTCTTAACAGAGACCTCTATTATCCTCAGAGGATTGCTGTGTCTAAAAAGCCTCTCCTTGGCAAAGAAAAGTGGAGAAGGATGTTACTGACTGCTATTTTTGCCTTTTAATGTGCTAACTAGAGTCCTTAGCTGAGATATCATCTAGATACCTGTTACTTTTTTTCTCTATCTACTGAATGTTGTAGTTAGTAATCCCTTTTCTTCAGAAAACTAAAGGTCTCCCTGCTAAATATCTCAGTCAATAACTATGAATATTTCCTAATTTTTCACCAATAAGTGTGCTCTCTCTCTCTTTCTCTCTCTCTCTCTCTCTTTCTCTCTCTCTCCTAATGGCTATAATGTTCTCTTTATCTGTCCCCCATCGAACATCTTAGCCACTGGGTAAGAAACTCTTTTTTTTTTTTTTAAGATCACCTGTATAAGAATATTATAAAAGGTAGATTTGGTTTTCTTGGATTTCTTTTAGAACTTTTTTGTTTGACTTCCTTCTGAACTCAACATTACTATCCTTTCCTCTACCATCTCCTACTCTTCTTCAACTGTAATTTAACTTATTCTCAAAAACTCATTTTAATCCTTAGACCTTATCATTCTCCATTTTCTTTGCTTCATGAGTAAGCACATATCTTCACTATTCTTTTTCCTCAATTGAAAATTGAGTTGAATAATTCTGTAGTTAAGAAACCATTTAGGCACTCAAAATCATTGAGAGCTATGGCTCTGTAACTAAGTTGAAGATTAAACAGATCTGAATGTGATCTATACAGTCCAATAACGCATTAAATTTTTTTGGCTGCTATATCACACTACCGATTATGTTTAATTTTCTGGCCTCATAGCTTCAAAGAATAAAGATGCTGTAATTTTTTCTGTACTTTTCTTGACCACAAAATATCTGGTATTATGTTTTGTTCTTGGTACCACTGTTTAAGAAAGATATTAATAAGTTAGAGAGGATGCAGATACAAGAGTATACAAACAGTTTGGTAAAGACCTTTAAGTATATTTCATAGGAGAATTAGGAGAATTAGTCAAAGAAATTGGGGATGATTAATTTGGAGAAAAGAAGACTCAGGGGAACAACATAACAATCTTCAAATAATTGAGGGACTATCTTGAGACAGTACTATTAAGTTTGTTTCATTTAGTCCAAAGAGGAAGAATCAAAAGCAATGAATCACTGTCACAATGAGGCAATTTAGACTTAATGTCAGGAAAACCTTTATAATAATTTGAGCCTTTGTAAAGTGGAGTGACTTGCTTCAGGAAATGATAACTCCCTTCACTGGTGTTCTTCAAGCAGACTGATTTGTTGGATCTGTTATACTTGGAATTGCTTTCATCTATGGGTTGGTCTAGATAGATACTGGGACAACTAGATAGAGAGCCAGGCTTCCAAAGTTCAAATCTAGCCTCAGGCATTTACTAGTGGATGACCAGGGTAGTCACTTAACCCCCTTTGCTTCAGTTTCCTTATCTATAAATGGTTTGGAGAAAAGAAAATGACAAATTTCTCCTGTATTTTTACCAAGAAAATTCCAAAAGGGGGTGAGTAGATAGGTGGTGCAGTGAATAAAGCACCAACACTGAAGTCATGAAGAACTAAATTCAAATCTGACCTCAGACACTTAATACTTAGTCATGTGATCTTGGGCAAGTCACTTAACCACATTACCTTGAAAAAACAAAAAACAAAAAAAATTTCAAAAGGAATCACAAATAGTTGGAAATGACTGAAAAATGACTGAAGAGTAGCAAATATATATTGAAGTCCCTTCTAACTTTCAAATTCTGTGGTTCTATGGCTTCATAGGAGTTAAGTAACTTGCCCAGGGTAACATAACTACTAAGACTCAGAAGTGTGATTGAACCCAGGTTTTCCTATTGCCAAAACCAGGACTCCAGTCATTAATTCACATTTAGTAATAGTGAACCCAAAATAAATTTGCAGTTCATTAACAAAATCCCACACTTATTTCTCACATAAATTGCTTACAGTCTGGTAAACTATGAGGGCCTTCTATAGGGCAATGTTTTTAAATGCATAAAATAAGATATATATATATATATATATATATATATATATATATTGCTAAGGAAATCAAAGGTAAATAAAAATAAACGTATTTTTTTCTATCCACATTTACAGACTATATATACGTGTATATGTATATACACATATATGAGGGTATATTAGCTAATGCCCTACAGCATATGATACATTTTTAGTAGTATGCTTCACTTAATCTTGAGGGGGTGGCATATTCTATTTAAAGAAAAAAAAGCTAGTGGCAGCATCTTGAAGGAAAACTGCCTTTTTGAAGAAGTGCTTTATAAAGGGAATTAAAGCAGAAAGGTGTGTTTATGGGCTCATACATATATATATACATAGGCTTCAATCCATGCATCCCAGATTAAGAACCTCTGCTCTAGGTTGCCCAGGAACTTGAGTTCCATTTTTTAATCAGTTCCAAATCTATACAACTTTACTGTAACCTACTCCACATCATTCTGTCTTGTTCACAAGAAAATTTTGAGAAATTTGGTCAATAATCTTTTTTGAAAAACAGAAATTTTCCTTATCTACTCTATCTTTTTCCTTATCTACCTCTATCAACAAGTGAAATGAGGTTAATGACTTGTTTTATTCTCGTCTGAGCCCATTCTATGTCTTAGTGATTATTGTTTCACTTAATACTCATAGACCTTCTTTTTAGTAATCTATTCTAGAATCTTACTGGAAGTTAACAAACTCATCAATTACAATTTAAGGAATTTACCCTTCTCCATCTTCACGAATATTGGGACTTTGCTAATATATCCAGGCATCCCAGAGATGAAAAAACACATACATATATTTTTGAATATTATTTTATTTTTTCCAATTACATGCAAAAATAGCTTTCAACAGTCATCTTTTTATAAGCTTTTGCATTCTACATTTTTCTATTACCTTCTCTTCCCTTTTTCCTCTCCATGACAGAAATTTAGGTTATACATGTACATGTAAATCATGTTTAGCATATTTCCATATTACTCATATTGAAGAACATACATTTTATATATAACACTTACCCCCTATACTTTCAGATGGATACAAGGCATGTTGTGATTTCTTATTCTAAGGAAATAGACAATAAAACCATGGTCATGCTAAACTTAAACAATTGACATGTTCCAAATTCACAAGAATTTGTGAAATGCAGAGGTGGGTGAAACTTTCTGAATGGTGTCTAGGTAGAAAGGAACTTTGGGATTATTAGGGATGAAAAGTTCTATAGAAATCCAAGATTAATTCATGTCATTACTGTTTTTTATTACAGTAGTGCCAGTTTCAGTTCTAAATTAGCTTTTTAATAAGTTTGATCTATAGCCATTTTGAAGGGAAAAGGCCCATAAACACACCCTTCTGCTTTAATTCCCTTTATAAAGCACTTACTCAAAAAGGCAGTTTTTCTTCAAGATGCTGCCACTAGCTTTTATTTTCTATAAAGAGAATATGCCACCCCCTCAAGTGAAGCATACTACTCAAAATGAATCATAAACTGTAGGGCATTAGCTAATATACCCTCACTTAAATTTATATTGAAGAAGGGAAAAAAAATAATTGTTTTTTATAGGTGGGGCCTGTCACAGTTCTAGATGTATGCAAGTTTTCCTGTTTCCTTATACGTACCCTCTATTTCATAGTATGTAAATTATGTTCATATTGTAACACTATTGTAAATTGTAATACTTGGGTGACTTAAGACTTGTACTTCTCTGTGACACATTGAAAGGCAACCAGGAGCAGAGGGCATCATTAAGGTTAATAGTTGATACCTCTTTCCATCCCTGATTTGCTTTGCAACCTCAGAAATAAGGTATGTCCAATTTTATCATTTAATGTTGAAAGCAAATTACCAGGAAGGCTAAGCTTTGTATGCAGGCAAAGTCAGGTCTCATTTTCAAGAACACACCATGGTACAAACTATTTTTTGAAGTGTTTTCAAGTAGCAGTTTTGACTACCATGTGCATCATAAATATGTTAGAGGTCTTTTATTTCAATGCTGTGTCTGTCTGTGTGAATGTGGCTTCGACTCATATTTTAACTCCTCTGTGATTTCATAGAAAAAACTCACTCCAAGTCATTTGAAACTAGCACATTTACTGTAAATGAATTCCACTAAAATGCTTGAAGACATTGTCCTTATAAGGTAAAAAGAATCTGCCCTTAACTTTTGCTAATCACAGTGAAGGTGAAGTTGTCTTTTGAGTCACTTCTCACAAGCTTAGTCATTATTGGTCACATGCCAAAGCCTACTTTTTCTGCTCTTTGAGACCCCTATAATTTTGATTCTTATGAAATTATGGTATTCTATCATTCACAGACATCACTTGAAAACTAAAGTGAGGCTTGGCTATACTACATAGTCCAACTACATCAAATCCCCTTCCAGTAAGAGCTAAATAGTGAAGTGATAAAATCTCCCTAGATATCTTTGCTGCGAAATTCTAATGGATTCAGAGTTTGCCTAATGGTTCTTAAATAGGGGTTATTTGGAAGACAGGTATAGCAGAGTGAATTCAGGTATTTGATACTGGACAGGTAAAATTTATATTTCTTCTTCAAGCTCAAAAAGGTTAACTGTGGTCCTTCCTAACATTTATTCATTAGCTCACTGAACACATAAATGAGAGTATCATGTGCAATTTGAAGATATCAGTGGCCTGAAGTTATTGACATAGGTAATCCCTCTACCCATGTATATCACAATTATGCCCTGATTTTATAGAAGATATTTGAGAGTTGTTTTATCCTCAGGATGCATCACTCTTTAGCCAGCCTCTTATAAGCTCCTTGGAACTTAGATTGGTCCTCTGATGATAGATACATAGCTAGACATTAGGACTACACTATGACAATACAGATACTTTTTTGGAAGAAAAGCAAACATACAAACCACCAAGAAAACAATACTCCAAAATTCATATGATTATAGATCTAAAGGTCAAAGGAATCTTAGAAGTGAATCAAGTAGCATCAGAGTTTGGATCTGAACACAGATCCTTTGACTCCAATATCAGCACTCTTTCTTTTGTACTTTATTATAGCATGAACTGCTTATTTGTGTGATTTGAGGAAAGTCACTTAACCTCCCTGGGCCTCAGTTTGCACATCTGTTAAATGAATCCATTGGACTAACTAACCTCTGAAATCTTTTCTAGCTATATCTCTATGATCCAAAAGAAACAATTTAAGAGACAGTTTTCTCAAAATTGAGTTAGAGGGTCTGGAAATGGTTGTCTTACCTGTAGTCAGGTAAGACTTCTTACCAGTGCACTTCTGATGGAACTACTAGCTTAATTATTCAAGACTTTGAGAATATATTTGAATAATGGAAAATGAGGAGGTCAAGTTATATTTAATGCACTTTAATAATGTATTACATAGAAATGGGCATTTCAAGAAAGTAGTTCTTACTCAAAGGTTGGTGCCAGTGTGCTGCCACTGTGCACTTTAACATAAAATGCAGCTTGCTACATCAGTCTCAAAGTTAGAAACACAGCTATTAACTAATAGGTGAGGATAAAACTTGCCATAACTTTTAAAATATATATTTTGCAGTCAAAGAAACATAAGTGCTATTATTTCCACCTAGGAAAGAACTATGAAGATGTATTTTCTGGTAACCAATCTATGATTATTTATTTGTGCATTATGTCAAGGAACAAATAGCCTACTTCTGAGTCACTTCAACAGTTCATTTGAGCAAAGGTACATAATGAAGAAGGAATTGTTAATAGTGGTGAAGAAATAATAACACAATTAGCTATGCTTCTTCTGCTTCCCTAGACTTTAATTTCACAAAATCCTCATTTTCAACAAAAATGGAATCTCAGAGAGATCATTTGGTTTGGTGTCAAACTCGTACTACTGACTCATGTGACCTGCAAAACTCCCTAGTACCCCCAAGTATATTAAAACGTAGTTGGTAAATGTTTAATAAAATAAAACTACAATACAATATAGATAATTTAATCTGGGATTTTCTAAGTCACTATGTGGTCTGTAAGGATCCATTTCCATTTTTGTTTAACACTACTGATCCAGGCTAACATTCTTCCTTTACACTTGAAGAAACAGGTATAATAAGAAATATCTTGATCAATATAACTTGTGTTAATTGTAATGGAGATGGGATGAAAATCCAGGTCCTTTGGAAATCTAAGGACCATTATTTACCAAACCATTCACTATGCCATGTTGTTTCTTCCACTGTAATAGTAAGATTGTCCTTATTCTTCTCTCAATACCTATTTCTTGCTGCTAAACAATTCCCATAATGGTTCTTTCTCTCCATGCTTCCATTTTCTGATCCAGGCATGGAATTAAGTTCAGGAATCATCTAGTTCACTTGATCACTTGATAATTAAAGATACAGGGAGAATTCAGAAAAGTTAAGTAATCTGACCAAGGTCACAGTGATAACAAATGTCAGAGTTGGAATGTGAATCTTGGTCCTTTGACTCCAAACTCACTGCTCTTTCTACTGAGCCAATTTTATCTCAACTCCCTCTACCCCAAGCTTTCTTCTTTTCTTGTATGTTCAAATATGACTCTAGCAATTGTTTTATTTTTGTTTTTGCCCTTTTCTTCTTATATACCTTTATTTTACCTAGTTCCATTTTCCATTTATTTATCAATTTCTACTTCTCTGATTTAGTCACTTTTCCAAGCCCTCTACTTTTGGCCTCCATTACACATCTCTTTATCTTGAAACATTTCTTTTATTATTGAAAGTCTTCAGCTTTCCTTCTTCCCTTGAGAACTTTCTTTATGCTATTTTGAAAAGGGAGTATGACTTCCATCTAGTTGATTATTCATTTTGCTATATAGTTTATTCATTCCCACATTTTAATGGAGATTTACTCATGCATCATATTCCCTTGCCAAAATGTTCATCTCTTTACAAGGTGTGGCCTGGGAAATACAATCTATGAAGAATACACTAAATGCATTCTTGATTTTTTTCATTTGGGACTTGAGCTTATATAAAAGAATGCTATGCAAATCATCTGATTTCTTTTGCAGTTTGGGGAAGTATTTCAAGTATACAGAAAAAAAGGCACATTAGTACCTTCTATACAAATATCAATTGTGTGAAACCTTTGTAACAAAAGAGGCAGATCTATGTAAATCTTTCAAAACTGTATCAACATAAGAAGGCAGGCACCACTAAGTCTGATTCCAGAGTACAGAATGAAAGGAGAAAGCAATTCAAATTCAATTTACCGGTGACATATATTCAAATGAACTCATAAAAGGTTCCTAGGTCATATAGAAAAGGTGTGGAGATTTGGCTTTAAGATGAGAAGGGGAACATAAAAACAATGAAACTGGCATAAAAGGAGACAACATTTACATCATCAGGAATGACCTTGACTTAAGTCCAATCAGAAGGAAAAATAAGGCAGAAAAAGAGTGAAGGAAGCCTGTATTTGAATCCTAACTCTGTTACTCATTGCTTGTGGTAGCCAATATGTTATTATTTATTTGTACATTCTCCTAAGGAACAAAGTCTGCTTCTGGGTCATTTCAGTAATTTAAGTGAAGGTTCACAATGAAGAAAGAATAGTTAATAATTATGAGAAAAATAACATAATCAGCTATGACTTCTTTTGCTCACCCAGAATTTAATTCATAATATCCTCATTTTTCAATCAAAATGACTCTCAGAGGCAAATTAGTTCATAGGTGTCAAACTCATCCTGCTCCCCATGTGGCCTGCAGACATCCCCAGAGCCTACAACTAAATTTAGATTAAAACTAAATTAAATTTAGTTTCCTTAGTCCTCAGTTTTCGCTTATGTAAAATATAAGGGCTGCCCTAGGAATTCAGGTAAAAGCTGACTCCTTCACAGGTTTATATACCTAGACTCAGCCTCTCCAAATCTTCAATCTTGCACCACCACTTGCCTGGCATCTCAAACTCAATATCTCCAAAACCAAGCTCATTTTCTTTCTTCCCAAATTTTTCCCTCTTCAAAAGTTTCCTATTGAAAGAATCGCCTTCCTTCCATTCTTCCAGGTTATAACCTTGGAATTATCCTCAATGCCTCACTTTCTTTCACTATACAGGTCTAAATCATTGTCACATCTTAATATTTCTATCTCTTCAACATCTCTCAAGTCTTACCCCATTTTTTCTATTCACATAATTCCCAGTCTAATTTATGTCTTACTTACATCCTTCTTACATTGCAACAGTACCATAATTGATCTACCTATCATTCCAGTTCATTCTATATTCTACTGTCATTGATTAGAGATCTGGCCACCACTTTGGTGGCTTTCTAGTGCCTCTTTTTCTTGTTGATTCATTCGATCATGTCTGACTCTTTGTGATACCATTGGACCATAGCATTTATATCTTATACTATCTTCTGAAGTCTGAGATCATATTCTTTATCTCCAGTCTACTATGTATCCATCACATTCTTTTGTCTTTAATCTTTCCCAATATCAGGGTCTTTTCCAATGACTCCATTTTCTTATTATGTGACCAAAGTACTTAAGCTTCAGCTTTAGTATATGTTCTTCCATTGAGCAGTTTGAATTAATTTCCTTAAATATTGATTGATTTGATCTCCTTGGTGTCTAAGACACTCTCAAAAGTTTTCTCCAGCACCACTATTCAAAAATGTTATTCCCTATTGCCTTTAGGATAGAATTCATCTCCTTCATTTATTTTTAAGGGTCTTTATAATCCCACTTTTATCTGTCTTTCCAGCCTCATTAGACAGTACAATTTTGCCAAACTGCTCCTCAGGCATGAAGTTTCATCTCCCATACCTGTGCCTTTGTCCATTCCATACTGGAAGGTATTTCCTATTCACTTCTATATCCCTTCCTGTAAAATGTAGCACTGTCTTCCAAATGATGCCTTTTCTCTTCTCTTCTCAAATTGATTTATATTTTACTACTTTGCATTTATTGTCATTATATTTATTCATCACATAAAATATTCAATACATATAATTTGTTGTTTTCCGCATTAGGATAGAAGTTCCTTACAAGTATAAATAATTTCATGAATTTTATTTGTATCCATAGCTCTTAATGTTATAGTATATAGTAGGTGCTTTATAAATGTTTTCAGGTTGATTGGCATATTGATCATTTTGGACACTAGGGTTGGCATTAGATTTTTGCTTGCCATGTCACACTATAGAAACATTGATTTTTTTTTCTGAGAATTAAAACCTCCAAGTATTTTTCACAGAAACTATTATCTAGTCACAGTTCCTACATTAATGAAGTTTTTTTTTAAATGCAAGTGTTCAATTCTATATTAATCCCCATTAATTTTGTCTGATTTCATTCAGGCCATTTCCCATCTTGTTGTCAACTGAATCTGCCCTCCAAGATTTTATATATATTTTCTCTGATCTACCATAGCCTATCATTTTTTTGTATAAATGTTTTATGCACAGTATTTTTTTTGCATTTTTTTTCCTTTCTACTCTCAGGTCACCCCTCTATTTTAGACTCTCATGACTTCACATCTGAATTGCTGCAAGACTCTTGTAACTGGTCTGAAATCTCTGCCTTCTCTGGTGAATCTTTCATGCAATTGCCTATGTGATATTCTTAAAGTATAAATCTGATCAAGTCATTCCATTACTCTAAAAATTATAGAGGATCATTATTACCTGTAGGTAAAAATTCTTCCAGAATTTCATTGTGGTCTATCTTTCCAGGATTTATAATTTTATTTTCTACATATACTCTGTCTTCTAGACTAACTGGGTCTTCTTTCTCTTTCTTATTCATCTCCCATCTCTATGTCTTTTTATAGACTGTCCCCACCTGGAATGAGCAACCTCTTCACTATCCCATTTTAGAATTCCTAATCATATTAAAAAGATATGCATGTGTGTGAATACACACTTGTACAGTTCCTTCACATCATTTGCAGTACATAAGCCATCTTTGCTGCATTTGTAAATACTTAACTATTACTTATCAGAGGAAATACAGGGTTAGGCTCCTGTGGGTCTGAGCACATTTACTTTCGCACTTTTTGAAATGGCCTTACAAATAGATTTAATGAAAATTTTCTTTCTTTTTCTGAATGTACCATATTGTTGATTCATTATCATTGAACTTATGACCAATAGCACAATAACTCATGCTTGAGTGAAGTTTGCCTAACATGTATTTTGTTCAAGGCACATCACAATATTTTTGCTACTAGTATTCCTAGAGAGTATTTTATCATTATGTTTGGGGGTCATTTAAAAAAAAAAGCAAAATCACTAGCAAAAGCTAGAAGAATGCAAAAAAAAAATTATGGCACTAAAATGACTAAGGGTCCTATTTACAGTATTGGAGCTGAAACAAGAAGGTTGACTTGTTTAGTCTTAAGTGAGAACCTGCTTGTCTGGGCAGATCATTTTTTTGTCATTTTGTGCATTCTGCAAAAGAGAATGGAAGCACTCTGAGTATTGATTTGGTGTTTACAAAAATATTTGAATAAGTAGACAATTTCACAAATATAGAAACTGTGATCATATATAAACTCTTTTTGTGTCTCTCTCTGTATATATATATATATATATATATTATATATATATATATATATGATCATATAAATATGCAAAAATGATCCTCTATAATTTTTAAGTGATGGAAAAACTTGATCAGACCCATGCTTTAAGAATATCACTTAGGCAATTGCATGAAAGATTCACTAGAGAAGGCAGAGATTTCAGGAAGATAAATACAATATTCTTTCAGTAGTTCATATGTGAAGTTGTGAGAGTCTAAATAGAGGTGTGGCCTGAGAGGAGAGAGAGAAGAAAAATGCAAAAAAAAAATTGTAGATCAAAAATTGATAAAAAAAAATTGATAGACTATGGTAGATCAAAGAAAATATTTATAAAATCTTGGACGGTAGATTCAGATGACAACAAGATGTGAAATGGTCAATTCTAGTGTGTCTATATCAGTTTGTATCACTCTTTCTGTCTCTGTCTGTCTCTGTGTCTCTCTGTTTCTGTCTCTCTTTCTCTCTCTGTCTCTGTTTCTCTGTCTCTTTGTCTCTCTGTCTCTCTCTGTCTCTGTGTCTCTTTGTCTCTCTCTGTCTCTGTCTCTGTCTGTCTATCTGTCTCTGTCTCTGTGTCTGTTTCTCTATCTCTCTGTCTCTGTCTCTGTCTCTCTCTCTCTCTCTCTCTCTCTCTCTCTCTCTCTCTGTCTCTTTCTCTCTCTGAAATGAACAAATAATTCCTAGTCTAATGGCACGATTTCTGGATAAGCCTCTCCACATCTTGCTAGACTGATCCCTGGATCATGGATTTAGTTTATTATGGTGATCACACATAACGATTTGCTAGTATAGTAGAATTTACCATTGTCTTTATTTTTCTAATAAAACTTTCAAGATCCCGTTGTTACCTACACTGATGAGGTGACAGGAAAGGAATTTTGTGAAGGATTCTACAGAGTGAGAATTATGTGTAAGATGGTCAATGTCAAACTGGGGACCAAAAGTAGAAACAATTTAAGATACAGATTTTGAAGGAAAATTACACATAGAACTCTTGACTTATGTCCTTCTCCTTCACAGGGCAAATATAACCAAAAAAGTTGGAAAGGTCATAAGGGATTTTAGCTCCAGACTGGGGCACATTATGCACACTGAATTTTATAAATGCTGTGACTATAAAGCATGGCAAAAAGAGAAATGATTGAATGTCAATTTAACTATAGTCATATATAGTGTAGTTTAAAATGTTGAACGAAGTGGCACCCTATTAACTTGTGTGAATATCTTAAGACTTCTATGTGCTAATCAGGAAGGGCTATATGGGAAGTTTAAACTACAAGTTTTATGAAGTCCTAAACTGCATTTGAAATAATAGATCTGTGAAAAAGAAATATTTTGCCAACTTATCTATCTGAGAGAATTGCAGCCTAGTTTCATGGGACAGGACTTGAAATGGTTTTAAAATTAATTTTGGAGTCACCAATTCTATTATTATCCATAGGCTGCCAAAGCTGTCCCTAGAAAGGAACAGTTATGAAGTGTAAAATCTGGGGACTTCAGAGACATAATTTGTTTTCTTGAGCTTTTGGAAGCAGAGCTGGGAGAGGGGGAAATGAAGAGAGACATAGAATCAGGAAAGAGAGAAAAGTACCAAATGAATGCCCTTATAGGTATCAGTAGTGGGGATTTTTCAGAGGGACCTCCAAGTGACATTAATTAATTTTATAAGTTACTTACAAAATAATTTGGTCTCAGACCGAGGTTCAAATTTCTCATGTTACAAATGGTCAACTGAGACCCAGGGAGATAATGTGTAGCTTATTCAAGGTCAAGGTCATTAATTGATGAAGGAAGTGGGGAGGGCAGAAATTAGAACCAAGGTTTGCGGACTATTTTCTTTAGTTATCAAATAGCTATTGGAAACGGATCATTGATAATTGATGTCTTAGAATGTAGGATTTATATACTGTGTATACTGTAATAGCAACTATTAACCTCACATCATATATGTGGACAAGGAGGTGTGGGGGCTACAATAGCCTTTGGATTTTGTGGGAAAACAAATTAGCAGATATGCCATGAAATACAAACAGTTCTTGCTTTATATAAATTCACATTACACAAATCCAACTTTACATAAATAATGGGTGGCACCCTATTAATATGTGTGACTGTCCAAACATCTCTCAATGTCTCCATTAAAAAAAAAGTTGCATACCAAACCACCAATTATAAAAGCCAGGTGCAATGGGTGAGGAAGGGACAATATGCTGCATACTTTTGTTCTCTTTGTTGTTTAGTATTGTGTATACTTTATCCTTAACTTCGCATTTCATAGTTTTGTTTATAATAATGGTATAGTATCTAATATTTAATAGACACTTTATAACTTATATAAAGGTATTATTTTGTGTATGCCTTATGTTGTATAGGTTAAGTAAAATGAGAGAGTATGAGCACATTCTCATTATAGAAAACTTGTGTTAAGTACAAATCTGCAGAACAATCCATTTATTTAAAGTGAGAGTTGTCTTTAGTAGAAAGGTAAACAGAATTATATCTGATGATAAAATAGGATGTACTTTAGACATGTAACTGACATGGGAAAAATGAATTTTGAACCATGTTGCTGATTTCCAAAGCAATGTTTTCTTCCCTGTGGTGCCCCCTATTTCATCACTTACTGCTTGCTTACTGAAGAAAACTATGCCATCTGTCCATTGCTATGGCACACTATTCTTTTTAAAAAAATTATACAAATATTTTATTTGTATTCCAATTCTATACAACAGTAGTTTCTACATATCATTTTTAGTAAGGTTTTGAATTTTACACATTTCCCCCCACCTTCCCTTCCTTTTCCCTTCCCCTCCCCCTACAGAAGGCAATCTGATAAATCTTTATAATGTTTGCATTGATCAAAATTGAATGTGTTGAAGGAAAAGTCACATCCTTGAGGAAAAATAAAATATTACAGATAGAAAAATTATGTAGTACATAAAACAATTTTTTTTAAATTGAAGGTAATGATCTTTGGTCTTTGCTTAAACTTCATAATTCTTTCTTTGTATACAGATGGTATTCTTCATCACAGATACACTAAAATTGTCCCTGATTGTTGCACTGATGGAATGAACAAGTCCAATAAGGTTGATCATCACCCCCATGTTGCTGTTACGGTGTACAGTGTTCTTCTGGTTCTGCTCATCTTGTTCAGCATCAGTTCATGCAAGTCTTTAAAGGCTTCTCATCCCTCTTGGTTTCTAATAAAACAATAGTGTTCCATTACATAATATACCAGTTTGTTCAGCCATTCCAAAACTGGTGGATATTCACTTGAATTTCCAGTTCTTTGCCACCACAAACAGGACTGCTATGAATATTTCTGTCCAAGTGATATTTTTACTCCTTTCCATGATCTCTCCAGACCCAGTAGTGGTATTGTTGGATTAAAGGGTATGCACATTTTTATTGTCCTTTGGTCATAATTCCAAATTGCTCTCCAGTAAGATTGGATCACTTCACAGCTCTCCCAACAATGTATTAGTGTCCCAGTTTTTTCACATCACTTCCAATATCCATCATTGTCCTTTCTGGTCATATTGGTATGACACTATAATCTTAAAACCCATCTTTCTTAATCCTCAAACTCTATGGGGAAGAAAATTCTTAATTATCTGAAATATAGGTGACCTCTTATGCCAGAAAATCTACATCTACATTTGATATTTCTTACATAGTATGATGTAGTCTTGGTCGTGGTGTACATATTACTGTTACAATGTACTCCCTTCCAGAGCCTCTCTTCTCCAGTTATAAAACTAGTTGAAAAAACCTTTGTTCTAAGTTAGGCATATAAATATGTTTCAAATTCCTTTCAAACTATAATCAATATTAGAAGTTCCCTGAACTTTCTCTGGTTCTTAGTATGCTTCCCAGGTAGGATATATGTGATGGCATTGACTATCAAAGAATTTGATTTTTAGTGATCTGGAGATCATAAAAGAAAAGAAAAGAAAAAAGGAAGTAAAGGAGAAAGAAAGAATGTCAGGGAGGGAAGAAAAGATGAAAACAGCAAGGAAGGAAGTAACTAAAGATATCTTTTAATTTGTACTCTGAGACAATTATTTCTCTCTCTCTGGAGGTGGATAGCATTTTATATTATGAGACCTTTGGAATTTTAATGGATCATTTTAGTGATTTGGGTTACTAAATTTTCAACAGTAGATTATTCTAAATTATTAAAAATTATATTTTACATATTTATGTATTTCTCAATTATGTGTAAAATATTTAGCACTTTTTAAAAATTGAGTTTTGAATTCTCTTCCTCTTTTGCTTTCTTCCCTCCTCTTTTCTTTGAGAAATAAAATGATTTGTTATCAATTATAATAGTCATGGAAAAACCTATTTTCATATTAGATATGTTGCAAAGTACAGACCAAAAAAAAACTTAAGAAAAATGAAGTTAAAAATTATTTGGTCTACATCCAGAGTTCATTAGTATCCTTTCTGGGTGAGGGGAGTATTTTTTATCATGGGTCCTTTGGATTTGTCTTGGATCATTGTCTTGATTAAATTAGTTAAGACTCACAATTGATCATTATGCAATATTGCTGTTACTATGGGCATTGTTTTCCTGATTCTTATTACTCCATTCTGCATCATTTCATGAAAATCTTCCCATGTTTCCTTAAGATAACCCTCCTCATTATTTCTTATAGAACAATAATATTCCATCACATTCATATATGGTAACTTATTTCTCATTTTCCAAATGACAGTCATCCTCCCAGCTTCCAGTTCTTTGCCATCATATAAAGAGTTACTATAAATATTTTTGCACATATAAGCCCTTTTCCCTTTTCTTTGTTCTCCATTGGTATATATCTAGTAGTAATGTTGCTAGGTCAAAGGGTATGCACAGTTTGATAGCCCTTTAGGCATAGTTCCAAATTGTTCTCAACTAGATAGTTCACAACTCCTTCAAATAATGCACTAGGGTGCCTATTTTTCCACATCCCTTTCAGCATTTGTCATTTTCATTTTCTGTCATCGAAGGAAATCTGATGGGTAGGTATCTCAGAATTGTTTTAATTTGTAGTTCTCTAATTAATAGATTTAGAGTTTTTTTAATATGACAATTGAAATCTTTGTTTTCTTTTTCTAAAAACTGCCCAGGTAACTTTATGAGACTATATAGTATGAAATAAATACAAGTCTGCCTTTGTAAGGGATTCTTCCATTGATGAACTAACAGGGACAGAAAAAATGATAAAAATGGTTAACAGAATACTACTTAGAAAAATTGATCAAACTGTACTAATCTTCTGAGACATTTTATAAAGTCTCACTAGATCTCTGATGTGTGCCTCTTGGTGATAAGGACAAAGGAAGAAGAATGTAAATGTTTAAATGTGTATTATTTCTTAGTTCACATTTAGTCTCGAGTTCAAAATATATAGTATATGTATAAGTAAGAATTCCTGACAAATTTGCTACCATGACAGAAAATAATGCCACTTGCTCTCAGGAGGTGAATTTTGTGCTGTAGCTTTAGTTTTAAAACACAAAATTCAATTGAAGTTAAAAGTTGGTGTTTCTTATAAATATTAGCATTGTAATTTAAACTGAATTGGTCTTCCAGGCAATGGAAATACATTTTGTAGAAAGACTCAGAATAGAAATATGTTTTAGAAAACAGGAGTCCAGTAGACTTAAATACCCCATAATTAAAAACAAAAACAAAAACAAAAACAAACTTCCAATGCTCAGTACAACAGAGCTGACTGTGGGTGGTGAAAGTTAGCCTTTATGAAGGTCTTCAGGTATATTTGTGGAATTAGATACTATTCATTAATTTGGTTTGCTGGTCCTTGAAAGTAATAGTATCTACAATGTTGAGAGGTCACATTTTGTCAAACAGCTTCAAGTTGATAGGAAAAAGACTGCTAAAGTGAAAATGTCTCTGAGATTACAGCATTGGAAATTGATACCTCTGATGAGGTGAGAATTTAACAAGAAGTTTTCTTCTTGTTTTTCTTCTTGTGAAAACATCTTGCTATTTTCAATCTTTGAGATGCTGCCTAGAAAGTATTTCTCCAACCCCCGAGGTTCTACAAGAATAGACTCTTGGATAAGATTATTGTTAACAGCAGAAATGTTGATATAGCCACAAGTTAATAGCTACTGGCAAACAGCAGGCCTTTTCTGTTCCCTATGAATATTTCTTCCTCTACTAGCCTGCCAAACTAAGCAAATCTGGTATGTTTTCAAAGTGGCACACAGGAGGTGAATTCATTCATCTTTAATGAAGAGTAGGAAATAGACACTCCTGTCTTGGGAGCCACCGGAAATGTGCCCCCTTACTGTTTTCAGTTATAAACTAAGTGGGGGATACCGTTTCTTCTCCAAGTTCTCTCCTTCCCATACAAGTTTGCTTTTCTTCTTTTTTCCTTTTGTTCTGCCTCCTTTTCATTTACTCGGTCTTTCTCTAACATTTCTGCCTTAGAACTGAAGTAAGAATGCTGATTTTTAGTGGAAGATGGAATATGATTCAATAAGGCAGACGCAGAACTCATTTCCGTTAAAAGCCAAAAATTTTCTCTTTTCCTAAAAATCTTTCACTTACAATTCCCCAGGACCTATATTGTACTTTTCTGCCTTTTATTGGTCATCCTATCAAATCCTACCTGAAATGTCCTCTGCTATTGTTTTTCCAACCAAATTCTGTACATCTTTTGACATCTCATGTCAAGTTCATCTATTATTCTTTCCAGGCTTCTCTAGCCATCTGTCTCTCATCTCAAAGTTCTTATTGTTTCAACCATTCATTTAGCAATTAAAAATGGGTTGCTTGGTGAGGTCTGCAGTAATTTCATCTTGAATTGTTATTTAATCCTTGTATTCTCATTCTCTTCTAACCCCTTGTGATTTAGTGTTTCAGAGTTTTAAAATCATTTTCACAAAATAATTCCCTTTAATCTCTAAAATATTCCAATGAGATTGTGTCACAGAATCCACCCAGAACAGGGTGTCTTAACCTGAGGGACATGAACAAAACTTTTAAAATATTTTGATAAATGTATTGCAAATCAATTCTGTTCTACTGTATTTTAATTATTTAAAAATTCTTTCCACTACTTCCATCAGGAAGCACTTCACTGTAAGGATATTGGATGTAGAGGACATGGTAGTGAGGAAGTGGTGAACTCCTAAATCTTAATTAGTAGGGAGAGGAATAGAAGGAAAGTTAGTAAAGTATGTCATAACTTCTATTAGCTTCAGGAATCTGATAAGACATATTAAGTGATACAGAATAGGGTGAGCAGAATGATTTGTACAAGAGATAACAATGTGGAGACAGAAAGCTATGAAAAACATAAGAACTCTGACACATGGTAACTAGACATGATTCCAGAGGACTAACAATAAGTCAAGATGCTTATTTCATGACAGAGGGTTTGTGGACTCAGAGTGTGGATTAGGATTTTATATATATATATATATATATATATATATATATATATATATATATATACACACATATATATACATATTGCATATATGCAAATATACATATATGTATTAGTGATAACAAAATTTTGTGTTGTGTGACTATTCATAATAGTTACAAGTTTTCTTTTTCCATTTTTCTTATCTTTTGTCAGTTTGTGGAGATATGAAGGAGAAAAATTAGATTTTATTATTCAAAATAAATTTCAATTAAAAAAAGAAAAGAAAAATGTTACAATAGTTTGTTTTCTACTTGAGTCACTTGTGCAGTCAACAATAGACATTTATTAAGTACCTACTTGTACCAGTCACTGTGGTAAAGTGCTAGGGATATAAATATGAGAAAAAAAAGACAGCCCCTGCTGTAAGGGAAAATTGTGGTGGAAAATTCTTTCAAAGAAGTTCCATATTATTGTAGTCAGGTAAGAAATGAGGTTACTTAACTAATATCTCTCCTTTAATGCAGGTTTTCAGTTCATGGTCCTACCATCCAATCATAAAGGCAGAGGATTGTGATGTGGTAGAACACTAAGGCTGAGGAGATCTTAGGATGATAAGGTTATTCCAGTAATGAGCTCCCTTAGGCATGGTGAAGAAATGAGCTAGAAAAGTTCTAGGGTATTATACAATCAGATATGAAATGAGAACAATAATACTACTAGTTTGACTTTTATAAAGTGTTTTATATACATTATTTCATTATTTCATTTGTTTCTTTTTATCCTGAAGGCTATTAGTCTATGAAATGGATAGAGAACTAGAACTGGAGTCAGAAAAAAAGGAGTTCAAAATTGGCCCCAGACACTTATTAGCTGTCTTACCTTGGGAAAACCACTTTATCTTTCTATGTCTCAATTTCTTCAACTATAAAATGAGAATAATTATAGCACCTTCCTTTCAGGGCTGTTGTGAGGGTTGAAAAGGGTAATCTTTATAAAGTAACTAATTAAGACAATGACTGGCCCATGGAAGGAGCTATATAAATCGTGTTTCCTCCTTCCTTCCTCCCTCCCTTCCTTCCTTCCTTCCTTCCTTCCTTCCTTCCTTCCTTCCTTCCTTCCTTCCTTCCTTCCTCCCTTCCTTCCTTCCTTCCTTCCTTCCTTCCTTCCTTCCTTCCTTCCTTCCCTCCTCCTTCCCTCCCTCCCTCCCTTCTTTCCTTCCTCCCTTCCTCCCTCCTTCCCTTCCTCCCTCCCTCCCTTCCTCCTTCTCTTCTTCCCTACCTCCCTTACTCCCTTCCTTCCTTCCTCTCTTCCTTCACTTTCACTCTTTCTAAATGTATATATTTGGATATATGTATATATCTATTCATATATATAATGAACAAGTGAGAAGTGAGCAACTAAAAAAATCTTAAATAGAAGTTTTAAAAAATCAAATTAAATGGAAATCAGTACAATCCATTAAAATGATATGACTAGGATTTGTTTTGTTTTCTTAATAGAATTTTTTTTAAAAAATCTGATTTCTATAGAGTAACACAAATTACAAATATTAAAAAGGCAAAAGGAAAATTCACAATAAATGAAAATGATATAAAGGAGATTGTTAAAATTAATTTTATCTAATTATGTGCTAATAGAACCTGTAACAAATGAAATGGATATTAACAAAACTATGAAATGCTTAGATGAACAGAACAAGAAAAAAGAAACAACCTAATTTAAGAAAAAATTAATTGAAAACACTATACATTAATTCCAAATGGAAAATAATAGCAACTACAAATGAATTTACAAGTAAAATAAATGAAATATTCAATAGCAATCAATTCTAGCATATAGACCACTTGAAAGGGAAAGAAAGTATTATACCACATTATGCCAATGATATAGCCTTGATATCTAAACAAGGGAGAGATAAAACAGATAATGAAAACTATAGATTTCTATATCTCACAAATATGTGTAAAATTTTTGGAAAAGATAGGAACAAAGTTGCTATAGCAACAATTTAAAAAAAGATTTTATACTATACCTGTTAGATTTATGCCAAGAATTCAGAGATGATTCAATATTATGAAAACAATCAATACTGACTTTGGATCAAAGAACTGTTTTTTCAAATTTTAACTCTGATGTTTACTACATGTGTGACCTTAGGCAAGATTTGAACTTGATTTATCCTGAGTTCACTACCAGCTCCAAATAGATCATTCTACAATTACTTATTTAAAAATCACATTATTAAATCAATAAATATATTAAATGTTTTATTGATAAAACATAGAATTCATTTTTTAAAAAATTCTAACTAGAACATATATGAATCTTTATTATTTGGAATAATATTCATCTAAAACAAGAACCCACATTTTATATAATGCAAATATGTTAGAAGCATATAAAGTAATACTGATGGTGAAACAAGAATATTTTGGGTGCTCATAAATTTTTGAATTCTTAGAGAAATTATAATATATAAATATTATGAAATATTATTGCTCATAAATAATAATGAGCATATTCAGAAAGTCTGGGATGAACTAATCCCAAAGCAAAGTGGAATCAGAACAATTTATAAAATGACTCCATCTTTATAAGAAAAATAATTTTAAAATACTTATAATTGCCATCACCACACATAACTAGATGATTGATGATGAAGCAAGTTCTTCTTTTGCTTCAATAGAGGTAATGGATTAGAGGTACAGAAAGAGAGAGATTTTTAGACACAGTCAATGTGTAGATGCATTTTATTTAAAACCTCAACACCTTAATGACTCTATTACTTGTTCACTAATTTCTGTAATTTTATCAATTGAATTGTGGTGAAAACAATTGATCAGGGATGTCTTGCATATACCATCCTCATATAAAGTTCTCCTATTAAGAAAACTTGCTTAGCTCTTCAATGGTTTCACATTACCTAGTCGGTCATTAATGATTCCCCAAAATCTTATTTCAACTCACCTCTATAGCATTTTATGTTGCTTAATCATTTTAGTCACTCTCCACTCTTTGTGACCCTTTTGGAAATTTTTTTGACAAAAATAGAGTAGTTTGCTTGTTCCTTTTCCAGTTCATTTTACAGATGAGGAAATGAGATAAATAGGGTTAAGTGACTTGACCAGGGCCATATGGCTAATAATAATCTGAGGTCATATTTGAACTCAGATCTTCCTGACTCTAGGCAAAGGATTCTATCCACTTTACCAACCAGTAGCAATCTTATCATTCTCTTAAAATCTGTATTTTAGATAAATTGGTCTGTTTACTCTCTCCTAAATAAACTATGCATGCTACTCTCTCCTCATATACCTCTCTCCAGGTATAGGTTGATCTTCCTATTTCTGTTTGAATTCTTTATATCGTTGTATAATAAATCATATTCCATATTCTCCACAAACCTTTTAAGCAACCTTAATCCATTGATATTCATCTTTCCTTTAAAATCTTCTGAGGCTTATTTATTTGAAATCAATACCAAGGCTATTTGATATTGTTATTCTTTATATCTGGGCATGAATCTTCCTAACTAGACTATAAACTCCTTAAGAAAAGAGATCTTTTATGTAGTGGTGAGGGTGCTAGACTTGAAGTCACTAGAAAACTGGGTTCAAATACCTCTTTGGAATACTAGTAGTATAACTGTGGGTAAGTCACATGAGCTCTTTTTTCCTGCTTCCTCATCATAAAAGGGGGGTGATCTTAAAAGCAGTCAGGCTTACCTCATAGGATTATTTTGAAGATCAAAAGAGGTAATGTATGTAAAGTGCTTTTCAGATCTTAAAGTATTAAATCAATGTCCACTATTATTATTATATTTCTTTGTTTCCTTTATAGTACATGTGGCTTTACACATAATAGGTTTGCAATAAATATTTGATTGATTGTTTTTACAAAAATGCCCTCTTCTTTCAGCATATAGCTAGAGATGCAAAATCTAATGTAGCTCTCATGAGGCAATTAGAAAATACTCTTGATGTTACTTCCCTGAGTCTTCAAAGAGACAAATATATGACAAGAAGATATTTTCTCTAGACATCCTATTTATGTTTGAAACGAACTAGCTAAATCCAACACATTTCTCTTAGAAATTATGTATGGAAATGATTATAGATTTCTGAGTTCTCCATATGGACTAAGTGGACTTTTTGTTTAACAGAAGGAAAAGTCTGATGTTCTATCTAATAGATCTGCTGTTCTGCTATACATTCTGATATTATCAGATCTCTCTACTGCTCTGTGGATCTTTATGAAAGGTTTTGTGTTTTGTAGGTCAATGGGAGTTCTGTATGGTAATTGAATGCAGAACATATAAAATAGTTGAACATTAAGATTAGAGGTCTATAAAGTAGATCAGGAAATACAATTCTTGACATTTTCTTTGTGTTCATATGAATATAAAACTCAAATATTTAATTCATGTTGATTTTTCTTTGCTGGCTGATTGTGCTTTTTTTTGTTTACCACCTCCATTCCCTAAGTCCTATACTACTACCCTACAGAGCCATCAATGCTTTCTGTTTCAAACTTTCTTGATCAACCAAGTCTTCAATATTATTGTTGTTGTTGTTGTTGTTGTTGAGTTTTTTACAAAGCAATGGAGTTAAGTGATTTGCTCAAGGTCACACAACTAGGTGATTATTAAGTGTCTGAAGTCAGATTTGAACTCTGGTCCTCTTGACTCCAGGGCTGGTACTCTATCCATACACCACCTAGATGTTCCTTTTCAATGTTATTTTAAATTTGGACAGCTAGATAGTGTAGTGAATAGAACAATGCATTTCAAGACAGGATGTCCTGAGTTCAAATTCAGCCCCACTTCCTATGGACAAACCATTTAGCATCTGTCTGCCTCAGTAAAATGTAAAATGAGGATAATAATAGTATCTCCTTTACAGGGTTGCCCTGGGGATCAAATTCTATATTAATTATAAAGCACTAAAGAATATCTGGTAAATTATGAGTAGTATATAAATGTTAGCTATTACTAATTATTTCTTTACTTCAGACCTCCCAAAAGATCTTAGCATTCACAGTTATTTTGCTGATGCGTTAGTTGATGTCCTTTAAATATTTCTCAGCTAATTCTAGGTATCTCAACATTTCCTAACTTATTGTCTAATAATTCCCTCATAAAATGATTTTTTGTTCTCTCTTCCCTCTTTTGTTTTCTTTATAACACCTGTTTATATGTATGGTCCAATCTTTCTATACTTTCAATACTTTCTGGAGTATTCTCTATGTTTTTTTCCTCCTGATAGGATCTGAATAATAGCTCTTTTATATAGTACTTTGAAATTTACAAAATACTTTATATCTTTTTATATGATTTAATCCAATAAAGCTTATGGGACTGTTTCTACAGGGATGATTTTCCTCATTATATAAATGAGAAAACTGAGTCTCAGAGAGGTTAACTTCTTTATCTATGATTACAGCACAATTTCAAAGCTGTTTCTTCTGACTCTAGCTAAAACATTATTTTAACAATATACATTCTAATTCCTAATACACGTCCATAGAAAATTACAAATAGATTATAGCCCAAGAAGAATATAATTACAGAAGAATATGTTATGTCTTGTAATTGCGAAAGACTATCAAACCATCTTCACAGTTGATGACAATAGAGTATCAAAATGTCAGAGAAGACTCTAGATTTTCTTCCGGTGGTCTTATCATCTTATACTAACTAGCACCATGAGGTTGAGTTATACATGGACACATAGAGACATACACACATACATACATACATACATACATACATACATTCTCACTCATCTAGCTTCACAGAAATTTATGTCTTTGGAGAGACACAGAGATATAATCATATCTCTAAGTAGGTGTTTTAGAGGTCTGTTACAGCCAGTTTGTTTCCTTTAACAGAATATCGATTCCTCAAAAATATTGTTTATTTTTTTTGTCTTTGAATTTATGTTTGCTGATTTAATAAGTGATTCCTGAAGCTGAGACATTTACTTGGAACCAAGTCTCTGCAAGGATACCAGGCTGTTATGAAAAGTTCTATAACAGAGGTGAATTTGTTTCTACAAATGGAAATGTCTACTCATCTTTCTTCCTAAATATCCTCTCACATACCATATATGATCCCCATGTTCTCACAAGAGCAGCAAAAAGTATCTCCGTATCAACTGTATCTCTCTTCTGTCACTTGCCATAATACTGATTCATTTCATTTCTAAGTTCTCTGTTGTCTGTAGCCAGAGTGCTGACACATGTTTTTACTCTGTATACCAACCATGAATTTCATTTCTTTTTCCTTTTTTCCTTTTTTTGCTTTCCTTTTCTTTTTTTAATTTAATATTTATTCTCATTTTGTACAAATAATGTTTTTTACATTAATAAAATATTCTTGTTTAAGAGTAAACAAAATACCCCCTCCCTGCCATAAATATAGACTTGCTTGAGCGATAAAGTAAAGGGGAGAGAAAAAAAATTAAAATTAAAAAAATAATAGTAATAATTGTAGGTATGGCCAGGATTTCATTTCTTTAAATTATTTTAAGATAGTTCATTAAATATTTCCCAATTATAATTACAAAATAATATTTAAAAATTCTCAGTTACAAATTTTCTACCTCCCTTCCCTTCTGTATCCTCCTTGAGAAGGTAAGCAATTTAATATAGATTATAAACATATTAGCCATGTTGCAAAAGAAAACAATAAAAAGACAATAAAATGTTTTATATATGGTTCAATCTACATATAGAATCATTCATTCTGTCCATGGAGATGGAAAGCATTTTTCATTATGAGTCCTTTGGATTTGTCTTGGAGTACTGTCTTGGTCAGAGGAGTCAGATCATTCATGGATGATCATTCTTATAATATTGTTGTTACTGTGTACAATGTTCTCTTGCTTCTGTTCACTTCACTTTGTATCAGTTCATGGAATTCTTCCCATGTTTTTCAAAAACTATTTTGTTTGTCATTTCTTACAGCACAATAACATTCCATCACAATCATATGCCACAGTGTGTTTAGCCATTTTCCAATTTATGAACATTTCCTTCATTTTCAATCCTTTGCCATCACAAAAAAGCTGCTAATGAATATTTTTGACATCTTTGACATCTTTTGACCTAGTCAAGTTATTAATGGGTCAAAAAGTATTTACAATTTTATAATCCTTTAGGCATAGTTCCAATTGGTTCTTCTAGAATATATGGATCAATTCCCAATTATACCAGCAGTATATTAATATAACTATTTTTCCACATCCCCTCCAACATTTCTAATTTTCATTTTCTATCTTGTTAGAAAATCTGATGGAGATGAGGCAGTATCTCACAGTTGTTTAATTTGCATTTCTTTAAAAGGTAGAGTTTTGGAACATTTTTTTTCATGTAACAATTGAACAATCGAGAACTTTGATTTCGATTTCTTTTTCTTTGTCTTTTATTTCTTTATGCCTGGTCATATCCTTTGATTATTTATCAATTGGAATAGTTCTTATCACTATAAATTTGACTCATTTCACACTTTATTTGAGAAATGATATCTTTTTCAAAGAAACTTTCTATAAATCCCTTCTCCTTCATTTTCCTATTTTTTCTTTCTGATTTTGGCTGCATTAGTTTTGCTTCTGCCAAAGCTTTAATTTCCTGTAATCAATCATATACTCTATTTCCTATAATACTCTCTATCTCTTGTTTGACCATAAACTCTTCTTTTACATGGATTACATTTCTTAAACTACCCCCTTAGTCATGGGTAGAATGTATACACAGCATACACACACATATAAACAGAGACACATACATACACAGTGTTCTGAAAATCTTTTTAAACTTTAATAGTTTAAATCATTTTTGATTCTGGAGGACCAATGATAAATCTCTCTCTCTCTCTACAACTTCACACATTTCATATCCATTATTGTATCTGTTTTATATGTCTTGTATCATTTTCTGCACATGAGCCACCACTACCCAAAATGGCTTTTCTTTACTCTTCTGATTATTTGCAATATAGATTCTTCAAAGATGACAATTTTTCATAATTTGATATTCGGCATCATCACTGTTAGACTACCAGTGTTTAAAAATAGACTTTTGGTTCAAGGCACAGTGGAATCATTGAAAGCATTCTATGATGAATTTTTCCATATGTAATCTAGTCTACTCTCTTCTTCCTATATAAAGCCTGGTCCACCCCATTGTATATTTCTATCACTTCTTCATGTATGTATACGTAATACTTCTGCATGCCATCATATTGAACTAATGATACTCAATTTTACTGTGGTACATCTGCTCATTTAGTTTATTTATTTAGAAAGTTTCTCCTACTGTTTAAAGAGAAAGGAAACATTAAGGAGAAAAGAATGCATACATGTTGAAATCATACAGCTCAAGGACAGGTTAATATCAAACATTTTGACTTGGGAATTCTGTGAATTATACAGAAAAATAAAGTACCATAAATGGACCTATTGTAGCATGAACATACATATTGCACATAAAATCAAGACTCTTGAATAAGACACCCTCTTAAGGAAGTTCAAAGACCTACCCTACTTTTAACTTGTGTATTACCAATACTAAAGTTACGAACATCTGTTTGGAACAGCTTTGCAGTGAGGACTGTTCCTTTTACAAGCAAAAAATCTGAAGAAAACGTCAAGTGCTTACCATTACATCATGTTGCAGACTTTCCACACCTCTGTTAGGTATAGGGTTATATAAGTTTAAAACCCCCCAATAAACTTTAAATGAAAGCTGCCCCCATTTTATGCACAGCAGGCATTTCTCAAAGTCCTGTGGTGAAAGAAGAAGAATTTCTCAGCCAGACCCACACTGTAAATTGTATTTGTAAATAAAGTTTTTAATCAAAATCTGCATTGCAAAACCTCCTGCTGGGCAGGCTCTTGCCTGAATAAAAAACTAACATAATTCACAAGGCAAGAAGTGTAGGGACCTGATTGTCTAAACCATAAATCAGTTTGCATCTAGTTTTAAGTCTGAATTTAGGCTAAACAGATTTTGCACAAGCCAATCATCAAGGAGGCTCTGAAGGAAAATGCCTAGCACAAAGAGTGTTAGGCAGTTGAATGAAAATAGGTCTTATACATAAGGGAGGTCATATGTCTCCCTGTGAAATATTAGTCATTGGGAGGGGAGGAGGGAGAGTAATATATTTGTTAAAACCAGGTAATAAAATTTTTTAAATACTAGAATGCTTTA
Source organism: Macrotis lagotis (assembly GCF_037893015.1). Classification (NCBI taxonomy): domain Eukaryota; kingdom Metazoa; phylum Chordata; class Mammalia; order Peramelemorphia; family Peramelidae; genus Macrotis; species Macrotis lagotis. The sequence goes on from NC_133661.1 coordinate 234,346,060, forward strand.
AAAAGTCAAATTTTCTTTTAAAAAATTCTAAAATGCTTTTAAAGAAAACTCTTGAACCTTAAAAAAAAGATAGGTACAAGACTTTTGATTTTACTAATATAGGAAATTCCCTATACTAATGCTGGTTGGCACTTTCAATGAAATTTACAATCTTAGAGAATTGCCTAGAACATTGAGAGATTAAGGGTCTTGATAAGGTCAACCAGCTAGGATGTATCTGATGCGGGACTTGAACACAAACCTTTTTGACTTTGAGGCCAGCTGTCTAGCCAATGTACTATATACATAGCTCAGATTTTCATTAATTTTCCTGCTATTTCCATATAGTTTTCTACATTAGATAAAGTCCAGTTATTTTCCTGTATCAAAAGATGTTTTCATCTTGCATGTTTTTCTTTAAATGACTGTATTTATATAGATAATGGAATATTTCTCTCTGTGTGTTTTTCTTTTTAAACAGTATACAAGGCTGGGTCTATACATATAATGCATTTACAAACATTGGTCTAAAGAGTTCCTATGCCTCCTTGTAAGCCACTGTTGTATGATAACATGATACAAAGGACAGTAGAGATGAGATAGGGTACAAACAAGACCAGTTGATGACTAATCAGAAGACTTTCTTTTTTGAATGCTCTCTTTCTTAATACAACAAAGCAACTTTTGAAACAAAGAGGGAAAAGGGTAGTGCCATTTCCCCTGTTAAAACACTGCCACCCCAAATGGAATGCCCTGTCAAAGCATTTGTTTATAGTCATGGGCACAGTCATTTCTAGAAGTGACTTGGCTAAACTAATAATTTCACAGAATTTTGAAGACATCTTTCTGGTCACACCACATATTGAAATAACATAGGCTCTAGGGAGAATTTGGCTCAATATTCTTAGAATATTTGATGTAGATATATTCTCCTAAGTTCACTACAATTCATAGAAAGATAAACCATATTAAATATTGGGGAGCATTATTCCTAGGAAGACAAACGTAAGAAATGAAAGCAACCCCACAAGGTATTCTGGCATTAGTTCCTATAAAGTATTATCTCATTTTTATCCATGAGGCATTTGAGTCTAAATCTTCAATTTCACACAACTTATAGGTGGTAGAAGTGTGGGTAGATTTCAGATCTCCAGTTATCCAGATCTCTTAGTTTTCTTTTGCTTCTAATTGATCGTGCTTCTCACAGCTAATTAAGTAAGTATTTATTAGGTGCTGCTATATGCTAGGCACTGTGCTATATATCCATTATTCAAAATCTGGTAGATCCAAAAAGTTTAACACTTAGAGGATGTTTATAAATATTCACCCTTAATTAGTGTTTAAAAGACTTCAACATAGCTATTGGAAACATGCATAGACATTAAAATTTAGTGGAAATATTTCCTAATTACATGGCTTGATGAAATTATCTATAGAAAGCTCCATAAATAAATACTAATTAAAATATGGTAAATTTGGTATAGAGCTTTGAGTTCCAGTCTAGCTATTGTCTTAAGCAACCAAAAAAATTATATACTGCTTTGAAACTTTGATTCTGAAAATGAATCCAATTTATGATGATTAGATGCATTACAAAGGCATAAAAAGTTATATTAGACATAGCTCCACTAATAGTATGCAGATCTTAAAAGAATCCATTATCAAGGAGCAGATTATAGGACATGGGGAAATTTAGTGTTTCAATATGTATTAACACAATATTATATATTTTGGTAGAGCAGAGTAACTATGAGTGAACATTATTTAAAATTTTATTTTTAAATCAGAGCTCATACTTTGGTTTATCAAAACTAGTAACTTATTCTAATGTTGAAAAGGAGTCTAAGAAATAAATACAAGTCACCATTTCCCCCCTCCCCTTTACCCTAAATCACCTTTTATTTACATTGACTAGATGAGAAAGTGACTTTTTCAAAAGCTGAACTAACACTCCAATTTTTGTTTGTGTCACTACAATTCTCACTTTAAATTAATGTCATAATGAATGATTTTTTAAAAAATAACTGGAATGTTCTAACTCTCTATGGAAACATATTGAAACAGGTACAAATTATGTCAGAAAAAATTATGAAACACTTTTATAGGTCTCTCTGTATTCCAAATATATCACATCAGTATGAAAAGTCTTGAAAACTTTGCAATTTAATCAAATGCTATGTGCATAAAATTATTACAATGAGAATCAAAATCCTTTCTTTCAAGCTGATTGTAACCTATGACAAATGAATAAGAAGGTACTGCTTTCCAGATGACCACCAAAGGAACTCTTTCCTTTAGAGATATTTTTTCATGCTGGTACATGTCTTACAGTTGATCATGTGCTGAAAGACTTGATACTTTCAGACCATCTGCAAGCCATACTTTGGCAATGAGGCAGCCCAGATAATCTTGTTCCAACTGATTAACTGCCCTTGTGGTGGGGTGGAGTGAACTTGTGTTCAAAGGAGAAGGTGAGATCTGAAGTCCTTTATGTCTGTTCAGATTATTCTTTATTTCTGTTTTTTCCCTATTCATCTTTCCCTAATTCCACATTACATTTATTTTTAAAATACCTAACATAGAATATTAAATATTAATTTAAAAGAACTTGAGGGAAATCATATTACTCCTATAAAGTAAATTTAATTTAGATAGCTGAAAGCAAATGTTATTTTGGTATACCATACATGCCTTTTTGAATCGAGGAATGTATTAACTTATCTTTTTTTTTTAATTCAGTGTTCAAATTTAATTGTGATCTCAGAAAGTCTAGAAATAAAACCTACACATCATGGGGAATAAAACCTTGCTCATTATTTGAAAATTTATTTTATCAAGGCTTGCTAATCATTCCATCTAACAAACCAATTGACTCTATTTAAAGATAATCCACCCTTGTAATTTTGCTTGGCATTTTTTCATCCTAGTTATTATAATAATTTTATTTCAAAGGGAAGCATTTAAGATCATTTTATAATAACTTATTCACAATAAAAAAACATTGAAAAGAAGCATTAAATATGCAATTCCAACTCCCTACTATTTTCTTATTTCTTAGCTCTCTATTTTTGCAGGTCTTTATGGTTACTTGTGGCAATCCATAAAGCAATAACCATTTTTTTATTTTTTATTTGTTCAGAGTGGTGCAGATGGACAAGACTGAAAGGACTCTGACCTAGATCTTACGTCTACAAGTTAACAAAGGTAGGTCTGAATACAATTTTAAAACTCTATCTGTTCTGAATAATTTGCATACACAGTGATGGTCTGTTAATATATACCAATAGTAGATCCAAAAAAAAAACAGTTAACCTATTATGATAGAGAGGTACTGAGATATAGTGAATAGTCTACTGAAGAAATATGAAACAAAACAAGGCTGACATGCCAGATTCAGTCCAGAATGCTCCCTGAAGTATGGCCTGAACCAGATTAAAATTTAATTGGAAAATATAATTGGAAAAATAATAAAATAAATGAAGTGAAACAAAACATACAAAATATTAATATGTGATTTTCTAAATCAATATGAGGCCCTAGAAATCCTTAGGTGTGATTTAGTGTCTCCCATTTGTATTTGAATATTCTTTTTTTTTTTTTGGCAAGGCAAAGTAAGTATTAAGTGTCTGATAACACATTTGAACTCAGGTCCTCTTGACTCCAGGGTCAGTGCTCTATCCACTACACCACCTAGCTGCCCCTGTAGTTGAGTTTGATACCACTGATCTATTGGACTTGGATTATGGAATGAATCCTGACACTACAAATTGCTGATTGTGTGAAGAAGGGAAAGTCACAAACTTCTCAGAGTCTTAGATTTCTCATCTGTGCAGTGAGGGTGAAGATAGCAACTTTAAGAGGATCTGAGGGCATCTACGTGGGGCAGTGGATAAGTTCATATGAGGCCTCAAACACTTAATAATTACCTAGCTGTGTGACCTTGGGCAAGTCACTTTAACCCCATTCCCTTGCCAGAAAAAGTGCCTGGCAAAAATCAAATGAACTAAGAAAGAATAATTATTTTCATTGTGTACTTGCAGCTAATAGATCAATATCTTTAAAAATTAACTCTAGATAAACCAGTATGAGATGGCCTTCAGTGTTTCCACTTTATTGCTTCATGAACTATGAAAGTGAATTTCTATAGATTCATTCAGGATAATATAATTATTATGAAAATTTTCCTTGGAAATTTAGTTAATTTTATTTCCCTAAAATCTTTGAAGCAGTTTTGTTGAATGGGAAAGCCATGAGGCAACAATTTTGTTTTTTCCCTCTTTTAATCCCAGGAAAAAAATGCCACAATGCATTTCTAGTATGCATTGCATACCAGAAGGCAATGCATTGTTTCAATATATGATAATCTTAATGATTGTAAGGCATATAGGGAAGTGAGCATTTAGCTAAATAAAAATAAATAATGGAACTGATATGAGGACAATTCCCCTGATACCAATGGACATTCAGAATGCAGTAGATTAGAGAGGAGTTTTTATTTTGGGGGTTAGAAAGTTGTTGTTATGGGAAATGTAACCTGCTTTGCTCTCTAGGGTAGCTCAGATGGAGCTAATGAAAGAAGTGAGAACATTGACGCTTGATCACATGTGAAGCTGGATGTCCAATACTGTGTTAATAGAGAAGCCTGGAAGGACAGGCACTTTTTGATGGGAATGATAATAACTGACATTTATGAAACATTTTAACTGTTCATAAAGTTTAAAGCACATGATATCTCTTGAACCTCCCAGAAAACCTGTGGTATATATTTCTAGTATCACTAACAGATGAAGAAACTGGGGGTTCCACATGTTAATTAAGTTACTTATGGTCACTACTAATAAACCCCAGAGGCAGGACTCAAACCCAGGTGGCTTCTGGTTCGAAATCTAGCGGTTTTTCTATAGTATAACACTTACATATGATGTATTGGACAATAATGACATTACTAAAAATGTTTAAACAAAACAACTGGAAATAGTTTGAATCTGGCACTGATTTCATCCCTTTCTCCAGCCCAAATCACCTCCTCCATCTCTTGGCTCATGAAAGATGATTGACTGAGGTTCAAAGCTGGTGATCTCGCTAGAGCTATCCTATGGAATCTGTTTTTGTGGGATAAGGTATTCTTTTTGAATTTTTGTTTGCTTTTGCAAGGCAGTGGGGTTAAAGTCACACAGCTAGGCAAATTTTAAGTGTCTGAGGTCAGATTTGAACTCAGGTCCTCCTAACTCCAGGGACGGTGCTCTATCCATTATGCTACCTAGCTGCCCCAGGGATAAGATATTTTTAAAAGATATATCTGAACATTTTTGGGACCTTACTCTACTAACTGTATTGGGGATCTACTGTCCATGATGTTTTGTAATATTTTCCCAGTAGGATCTCAGTCCTGGGACCAGAAAGTAGGTATTTTAGCTCAAGATCCTCTTTGAGTGACCCTTTTTTGATGTCACCTAAAAGCAAATATAAATTATGTCTGCTTTTCTTTCTTCAGTAACAAATATGAATCTCCCCATTGTATCAATGGTTATTGAACGGTGACATCTGGAAGGGGAAGAACTTAGTATACCTGAAAGGCACATGGGTCCTGAACTGGGAGAGGACACTTCCTTTGTCCTATTGGAATGTCTATTGAGGTCTGCTCCCTTGATGAACAAGCCAGAAAATTTTTCAGACACTGCCTTCTGATAGTGAAATTGTATAAGAATCCCTCTCCAAAACTCCGTTTGTGGAGTCCATTTTTCTAGTTAGGTCTAAGTCAGTGAAATCAGCAAGCTTGGAGAAATTCAAAATGGGTTCACTAACCTAATTCTGTTTATTTTTTCTTGAGAACAAACTCTAGAGGCAAGTGTTTTTCCTTATTAGGACAAATTCTGAAGGTTGATATCATATTTAATTTAATTTGTTATTAAGGATAAACTCATGGAAATTGTCACCTGGCAATATAGGTTAACTAGGTTAAGAAGATTTAATTAGGAAGCTGTTAGATTGAGGGATGACATTAGCTCCTGATTACCCTCGTTTACTTCTTGTCTTGCCTTTCATAAAATGGTTCAATATTAAATGTTTGAAAAATGGGATCTTGTGTTATGTAAAGATATAGCCTTTTCCACGTTTTGTACCACATACTTCCTTGGTAACAACTTTCATTCCAAAGTATAGCTTTTCTTAAAGATTAGCAATGGCAAATCTCATATGCCTCAGGTGATCCCATCCAATCTCTATTATCCTTGCATAGGAATTACTGAGAAAGTCATTGTATATTCAACCACAATTGGCTCTAATATAGTGTTTGCCTTTCCTGACCTCTGAAGGGTTGAAATAGAACCATTTAGCACTGTTTTTTTTTTCCCCAAACAAATAACAATAACAGCAAAACAGGGTCTTACCTTTAGAACAAAATTTGTGTATGCTACTGATATTTTTCATGGTTAAATGGTATTTTAAATGGAAAAATCTAGGTACCATATTTCCCCATGTATAAGGCATTCCCATGTATAATTTTGGGGCCTGAAATTTGAAAAAAATGTATTATATAATGTTATTGAACTCAAGTTTTATTATCATAAAATTCATACAACTCCTTATCACTGTCAAGTAAAACAATCTACAAACACTGTATAAGATGCTCCCAGTTTTTAGACCTGACATTTTTCCAAAAAGGGTATGTCTCTTTTACATGGGGAAAAAAAAAAAATATATATATGTATATATATACACACATATACATACTTACATATTTACATATATCTATGGTAAATTTTAAATATGTTGGTTTTTTACTCTTCTCATTGAGAAACACACTGAAGAGGAGAAGTGTTATTACTTTGCTATACAGGGTTGTATTTTTAAGAGGAGATATATTCTCCCATATTCCTATAGTAGCAGCCTTGCAGTCAATCTCTTTATGTAAAAAAATTTATTGTCTATATGGCAAAATACATTAAGTTCCCAAATTTTCAAAATGGATTTTTACTTCTATCTTTTATATATTTGGACCCTAAAACATATATTTTCCCCCCCCTCAAATAAAAATCACTGAATACTCACACTTCAAGTTCTTGTCAGAAAATTCAGTCATGAAATGATTACTATTTGAAACTTGGCAAAACTTGAATTAAAGTAATGGAAATTTTAAAAAGATATTCTCACGATCATGTTGATTGTGTTCCTTTGCACTCTCTAAACAATATCATTCTACAGTTTGATTGTCAGAAAGTTACATGCAATATTACCTTAGTTACTCACAAAAGTGTAATAAGAGAGACAAAATTTGATGACATGATTTCTACTTTTTACAGTATTTCAATATAAAACTTCATGTGAAAAATCTTTATCACAAAACTATGATTGATGACATTGTCTACTATACTTCCCATTGCCCTTTATATAAGGATCCTTATAGGAAACTAAGACTCAGTTTCTTCATCTCTAAAATCAGAGGGATGAACTAAATGATTTTTGATGTCCCTCCCAGTGCTAACATTCTGCAGTACTTGGAAGCTGTGACCAGAATGTATTTCCAGGGAAAAAAAAAACCAACAAAAAACAAAAATGAGTCACTCCAGATGAACATCTAATTTCCTTATATCACAAAATCTTAAGAATTGGAAAGAACTGAAAAAAGTTACTCATTCTAATATGTATATTAAAACTTTTTTAATCTTCTCAACAAATGATTGGTCATTCCAATTTTGTTTGGGAAATTTTGGTGAGGAGAAATACACTATGTCTGGAAGCAGGTTATCTTTTAATTAAGTCCAAATCTACCTCTACAACTTTTACCTATTTTTCTTGAGTCTTCCTCTGGAGAAAACAAGACAGGTTTTAAATCTATCTTTCATATGGCAGTCTGCCCAATTCTCAAAGAATATTATCTTATAGTCTTCTAAAAATCTACTCATGTGATTGAACCTTTTGTGGTTAGTTGAGGTGATATATGTAATACTATACATAGATGAGGAAAAAGAGACTCAAAGAGGTTAAATGATTTCCCCAAAGCTATGCATGTAGTAAATAAATGCTGATTCTCTCTTTCCTACTTTAGGTGAAAGGTAGCTATTAACTATCTTGCTCATTGACTCTTGTTCATTTGTTGCCTTTTGTTTATTTATTATTTTTGATAATTTCTGGCAGATATCCTGTACTCAGTTTTCATGGTGGTTTAAATGAATGATTAGACATACAAGGGTTATAAAAGAAGGTTGACTTCTCTATAAGGATGAAGTTGTCAAACATAGGGCTAAAGAACTTGCTGATAACGTTAGTTTTACTTCTGATTCTTCTGAGTGTTGATCTCCCTTATCTCCTGTTGATCTCTGGCAAATTTGTTGACTGGTGCAACCTTCATGGGGTGAGGGGCTATCAAGTCTGAAGATGACCAAGGTTCTTCTCCCCTTCATGCTTGGGCATTCCAGGTATTATAGCACTATCATAAAGTTTTCTATTATATTTGAAGCAAAGACATATTTGTGCTACTGGTTATCAGTCTGCCCTAATTCCCACAAAGCTTGAAATTCTGTATGCTCTGCAATATTGTGATTTCCCCCTCTTGAAAATTCTATTTGTTCTACAGGTTTTACTTCCTTCTTTATAATGTGTTTAGACTTGAACTTAGCCTACCATACCTCTCTCTGCCTGTCTCCTCTACTACTCATTTTTGTTATATTATTATATATACATATAAATATGGATTTGAATGTACATATACATGCATGTATATGCATATGATACATATATGTTTTAAATATTATATATGTATGTTATATACACAGGGAAATTATTCCTGTACTATTATTCAAGGTTCTCCTCAAGGGTGGGGCTGGACAAAATCTGGCATAATCTGGGACTGAAAGTCTCCTAAGGCATATGGTCCAAACAAAAATCTATATCAGATTTAAAAAAAGTAATAAGAATTTGAGGAGTGAATGAATAGATATGGGTCTTCACAGAGGGATTTGGTATCAGTTGAGAAGAATAGATCTGAAATATTAGTAATAAAAATGTTATTGATAATAGTAATATTTATTTATTTATATTGTGAATTAGGTTTGTAAAATACTTTACAAATATGATCTCTTTTGAGCCTCATTAAAAACCCTGGGAGGTAGGTGTTATTATTAAGCTCATTTTACAGTAGAAGAAATGGGTGTAGTAAGAAATTAAGATGACTTGTCTAAGGGAGGATTTGAGTCTTCATGACTCTAAAACAAGGACTGTATTCACCAGATTATCTCGCTGACTAATTCTAAAATTTTTATGATTTGTCAAAAATTTGCTTGTTCAGATATGTGTTCATGTTTTGTCTGACACTAAGACAGCTTCTAGCTGTCCTCAAGTAATTGTAGTTGTCATATCACTATTAGCCATGATATCTATCCAAGAAATGGTCATTTCTAACTAGTCAAAGGTATTTCTGTTTCATATGCTTTTAACCTTCAACTTTTTTGTAAATAGGTGATATATGAATTGCAAATAACTATTATAAAAATTCCTGAAAATAGATATGTGTATCAAATGAGATTTTAAATGCCAAAGAAAAAGTTGTTACTTAAAAGAATCTTTCCAGTTTATATCTTTTTCAAACTCCTTCCCCCTCCTCGAGTCAAACATGGAACATCTATATGTGTGTTGTAGCACCAAATTTGAGGTCCTCCAAATCTTGTATTCCCAGGAGAAAAGAGTTTGACCTTTAGTTCTAGAGACTTAGTTTGAATAACATGTTGACCCTTGATGTCAGTGTACATCAAGAAGTAGATAGAGTGTGAGTATTAAAACCATTGAAACCAATAGACTGTGAGTTCCCTGAGGACAGGGATGGTTTTGCTTTTGTCTCTGAATCTGCAGCATCAAGTACAATTCTGGCACAAGATAGTTGTTAAATAAATGTCCATTGAATAAATAAATGCATGAATGAATTTGAAAATTTGAGACAGCCTTTGCACTGTCTTAGATAACGTCATTGCTAGCCACTCTCAGTGCTGGGCCTGAAGTCAGAGAGACTTATCTTCCCAAGTACAAATCTGACCTTAGATACTTAATAGTTAGACGACCCTCAGTAAGTCACTTACCTCTGTTTGCCTCAGTTTCCTCATTGGTAAAATGAACTGGAGAAGGAAATGTTAACCACTCCAGAATATTTGCAAAAAAAAAAAAATACCCAGGGCCGGCTAGGTGGCACAGTGGATTAAGGCACCGGCTCTGGAGTCAGGAGTACCTGGGTTCAAATCCGGTCTCAAACACTTAATAATTACCTAGCTGTGTGGCTTTGGGCAAGCCACTTAACCCCATTTGCCTTGCAAAAACCTAAAAAAAATACCCAAATGAAGTCATGAAGTGTCAGACATGACTGAAATTATTTAACAAAAGCAGCAGGAAGGAAAGAAGGAAGGAAGGAAAACTACAAGCAAAATGAGATGATTTGATAAATCATATTGCTTCATTACTCATATGGGGAATTAATTATAAAATGGCACCACTAACAATTGTTTGATGCATCAAAAATGTGAGTGATTATAGTAATTTCTATTTTAGAGTGTTGCCTGCTCTATATTTGTAATTAGTTTTTGTCAGGCATGTTTGTATATCTCTAACTCTAGAGCATGTTTGAGTAGCTGAACAATAAATAAAACAGATATTTCAAGACACTCTATCTTAGACTTAGACTAGATTATTTGGAAAGGATTTTAGAAGTTAATTAACTATGTAAAAGTTACTGGAATTGCCCCATATTAATTCATTGTTCTATTTCCTGGCTTTATCTAATCCTGAATACTCCATAGCAATGAAAATACACCTTGTAGAATTTCAAAGGACACGATTATAAGGGCAAATGTAAGAAAATTTATTTTAAAAAGCCTAATTTTTGAGTTTGTAAAGAGTTTAAATCTAGTTACTTTGGAGAAGTCTTCCCCAAAGGCATGTGGTTCTGTCTTTCAAGTTTGGATTTCAGGATCTATTCCATTAGTAATTCAAATTTAGCACTTTGAATTTGTGGGACTTTAATCTTAATTGCTTTTTAAAGACTTTGAAATATTAATCTGAACATATATTTTCATTTTAGAACATTATTCATTTTTAATATTCTAATCTTTTTTTATCTTAAACTTGGGCTATTTTATTTTCCTAGTTTAAGTCTTCTCTTTCATATTCTGAAGATCACTAATCACTCAGCATCACAATATGTGCTATGGTCTGCCAGCTAGGTTTCGGCACTGGGACAGTTTATAAATGTGTGGAAGAAGGCATACCGTTATTTCCAAGCCAGTTGTTTTTGGATGACATGAAGGAGGTAGGTAGAATCCATCATTTCAAAGACTTCTGCCAGGGCACATATGCAAAAAAAATTCAAAAATAATAAATAGCATGGTTTTGCAATTTTAATACAGGTGACATAACTGTGGATGGGAAACAGATTAGAGAAGAACAAAGGCCTCCTTTTTTTCATCTTAAACTGGGGCAGCCTATATCTGAAGTTTAAAGAAAGGCATTCACCCTAAAAAATGCCAGTGAAATTCTACTCTATGGCTATTTTTACATTTATCTTGCAGGCTGGGTGGAGTGACTTCCACAAAACATGGTGAAAAATTCTCATGATGTCCAGATACTAGACTAAACTTTTCCAGAATGGAAGACCACCATTATTCCTTTTCCTAGTATGATAACAATGAAAAAAATTTCTGCTTCTTTAACAAGTACAATAGTTTGACTTTGTCAGTGATTAGACTCCATAGTTAAGAAGAAATCTTAATTATTATGACTTATCTAAACACTTCTATCAGTTGAGTCTTTGCATTTTACAAGAAATATGCTGAGAAAAAAAAGGAAACAAAATGACTCTGTCCAGTCAGAAGCATGTCCCTCTAAGTGTAAGCTGAGAAGGAAAGATTCAAAAGAAAGGCTAGAGTTTAAGAATAATGAATTTTCAGAATTGTCAGGGACCTCAGAAGTCCTGTATACTGTTTGAAGCATGACCCTCTTTAACAATATCTCTTATAAGGTGGTATCTGTTTTAATACTCGACCTATGGGAAAGTTACTGTCTTGGAAAGCAATCGAATCTATTTTCATCCCTTCATTTTATAGATGAGCAATGATTATAGAATTAGTCAGAGTCAAAATGAATCTTGGTAATAACTTAGTCATAAATTTGAAAGTGGAATGAAAATTAAAATTATTTAGCCTGATATTCCTTATCTTACATATGCTGAAATTGTTTTCCAAAAAAGAGTAAGTCACTTGCCCAGTCTGCAGATGATAGAACAGAATTTGAACTCAGGATCTGAGTTCAACCTTATACTTTATTCATTAAGATATTGATTGAAGTGCAAAAAAGGTGAGTTGTCCAAGGTAGGATAACAATTTGCCAATAAAATTTATAAATGAGTAAATTTATCTAAATTTATTATAAAATCAAAATAATTATTAATAAGTATATTTCTATAATAAATTCTTCCTTAATCCATGATTCTCTGGAATGAGATTTTTTCTAGTGATATATAATACAACCTCTCTATGGTCTGATATATGATGTTCTGAGAATGCTGTGACTAAAAATTAAAAAAAATATTATTCTATGGAAGAAAGATGATGATCCCATCTAATCAGTTGGTAGTGTCATAGATTTACACTACTATTAATAAATGAAGATGAGCCAAAATAAAGTTTTACAAGGAAAAAAAGAAGGGGCATATCAGTCTCATTCCTTTGAATTGTTCATTGTATAAAATTAAAAACTAGTTAAATAACTGATATCTCTTATTCAGTTTGTGGCATACACATAGGCACCTGAATTTGAAGATTTATTCATTTCTTTTGAGCATTTGTACTGTGCTCCAGTCACATACACCTCTGCTCAAGTTAAATTTGCTACTTTGTCAGCTGCTTGCATAAAGGATTTACTGGGGGAAGAGGTCAAATACTGTGACAATGAACTTCATGCAAGAATTAGAAAGGTTTTATTTTCATGAAATTTCTTTGTAATAATAATTAGAGGCTTCTGAAAATAGAATAGATTGCATTATGAGGCCAAGTGATGTAGTAAGAATAACAACAATAATTATAGCTGATATTAATATTGTGCTTTAAAGCTTTGAAAGTACTTTGTTTATATCATTTGATCCTCATAATTCCATGAAGTTGGTATTCTTATTATCCTGTTTTCAGATAAGGAAACTGAGACCAAGGAAGTTTAAGTGAATTGACTAAAATCTTGCAGTACATAAATATATGAGGTAGGATTTGAACCCATTGTGGAAAAAATGCTAGATCTATAGTCAGCAGATTTGCATTTAAATCCCTGCTACAATATCTAAATCATCTTTCAGATTTTAAGAATCTTAATTTCCAAGACAGGATGATATCAAAGGTCCCTTCCATATCTAACTTTCTGGGATTATAGAGGATTAAACACAGATTTTCAGAGATACTATAGGGTATATCTCTGTACCTGATAAGGATTGAACTACATGATAACTGTGTAGGCAATGTGAATAGTGAATTATAAATATAAAATTGATTTTCTGCATTGGATGAAGTCCCTTTAATCAGATCAATTTAACAATTGAAAAGAATAAAGACTTGCCTTCTTAATCCCATCAAGAGTTCAGCCAACTATCTCTATTACTTTGAAGGACTTTTAGGATAAGCTACTCTTTGTAGTGGAGTGTTTGATGTCAGTTCCCCTTGACCCTTCCTGAGACCACCCCCCCCCCCTTTCTGCCTGGCCTCAGCTCCATCACAGGTTGAGAGTCCATACTCTTCTTTGATTGGACAAAGTGGAGATGATGGCCTCTATTTTAGGGAATCTGCCCTTCCAGCTAGTCCCTCACACAAACCTACACAATTTATGACTTAGAGAAATTTCAATAAATTTGTTTATTAATCTAATTCAGTTTTGCTCTTTCTTAAGGCCAAATCTCTGGTTGTGTTTGTTCCTGATTAGGACAAACTTTGGGAAGGTTAACATATATTTATTTCCAATAAGTCAAAACTCAATGAAGGACTCCCCCCTTATTTGGGGGGCCACTTACACAAGCAAAAAACATTAATTACTCCCTTCATGGTAGACAGTGTGCTGTTGATCCTGAAAATACAAAGACTAGTAAAAAATCAGTCCTTGTTTTCAATGTTCTTACATTCTAATAGCATAAAACAACGCAAAAATGCAAATAAATAAATAAATAAACAAACAAACAAACAAATAAATAAATAAATGTGGGAAATGAGAGGACATCATGATGAAATCTAGATAAACCAGATCACAACTGGTAGAGGAATGAAGCCTGAGTGAATGGACTCATTCCCAAAATAGAGGCCCTGGAAGGAATTCATTAATGCCGAAGAAACTAGCATTGTGAAGGGATATTTCAGAGTAAGAAGGCTCTAGACACTGAGAGAAGCTCTAGGATACAAAAAAGGAGCTGAATTGCTCAAACTCCTTACAAGTTGAATATTTTGTTATTCATATTATACTTTTTGTCTATTTTTCCTACCCTTGCACACAATTGTTTAGGGGGGGAGTTTATTCTGGTATAGTGACAATTTGAGAAAACAAATCATTGCAATGAAATAGATGTAAGTTAAGCCAGAAAGCTTTATTAAAGGCCTATTTTGTACTAGATCTTAAGCACTTTAAACACATACAAAAAGCAAAACAAGACAAAGTAGTCTCTGTTCTCAACGAACTCTTTTTATTTTACTTTTAATTTTCAATTCTAAATCTCTTCCTTTTTTCCATCTTCTCCTACCTATTAAGAAGACAAGAAATACATTATACATGAGAAGTCAAAACAAACCATGTTTCTACCTTTTCCATATTAAAAAAAACACAAGAAAAATAAAGAGAAAAAGTGTTTCAATATGGACATCAACTGTATCTGGAGATGAGAATCATTTTGGGGAGTTCTCAATCTAATGAGTGCTACAATGATGAGTTATCTCCATGAACCTATAAAGAAATGGAAAAAAAAGTTGAATGCTTCTACTCTCAGGTTTACCTTAGGACCCCTTGGATGAGCCATGAAGCTATAGTTTTAAAATACTTACCATGCTTCAGAAAATTTTTCCAGCACTTGTACCTCTTCTGACTTAGGATGAAGTAGTTCTGAAATCCAATAATAGAGCTGTGGCATTGCACAGTACAATTTCACAACCATTTTGTAAAACTTGTACAAGTCATATAGTACTAACTGCTATTATTTTTTTTTTCTTTTGACATGGTGCTGTGATTTCTTGGCTTTAGGGAATTTCCTTTACTAATAAAGACCATCAAGAGATAAGATGAGATGAAAAAGAGCAGCCCAGGGCATTCAGAGGTTAGATAATTTACCCAGGATCAAATAGCTTAGTATCTACCAAAGGTCAAGCTTGAACTCAGATCTTCATTCCAAGACCAGCTCTTCCTCTACTATACCAGGCTACCTTTCTTTAAAGCATATAATATCTGGTGTTCTCAGGATAAATTTGTACTTGGGAAAAATTTGTCCATGCAGGGTCTGAATAATCAGGTTTTTTTATGTTGCTTAATTTAAATGCTACTCCCTTCTTAAAATAGTCTTGGCTATTTTAACTCCAAAAAGTTCTTTCCCATCTATAACTTTATTGTTTGCACCACACAAAATATTTGATTATATGTTGTCTTATGTTTGACTTTCCTCTCTTTTAAAATCTCTCTCCCTTTTATCATCTGTCATATATCTTACTTTGTCTATTTTTTCTATTTATCTATATAATTTCCTCCCCATTTTTGTAACACCTTTCTTGAAATTATTTGTAATCTGCTTGAGGTCAAGAACTATATATTTATATTTGTGTGTATATGCATGTTTATATTTATATTTATATTTATACATTTATTTATTATTTATTATTAGTTCCACTGTAGCTAGTCCAATATTTGACATATACTAAGCATTACCTTTTCATGTCTATGTGACCCATCTAATATTCAAATATGAAGACATTGATGGTGATTTCTAACTCCTAATGAGAATGAAAATTGCAATATCTAAATATAAGAAATCTGTCAGTTATAATTCTCAAAACTGCCTTTTCAGTTTCAAAGAATCTTCCAGATTTTATCGTTACTTATTACCATTATCATTCTCTAGTTCAGTCCGCATTACTTTTTTTCTCAGTTATCTCCTCCTAAGTATTCTCCCCATTCCCCCTGAACTACTCAAAAAAAAAAAAAAAGATTCAGTAGTACCATTGCAGACAAATAAAGGCCAAATTCCTGTTCAGGTTTTCAAGATCTTAAGACCTCTTGCTCTAATCAATGTATCCAAATTGACCTTGTAATACTGTCCTCAATCTTTATTATAGTTAAATTATGCAGTTCTCTTGACTTTTTTGGGGGGGTTTTTGCAAGGCAAATGGGGTTAAATGGCTTGCCCAAAGCCACACAGCTAGGTAATTATTAAGTGTCTGAGGCCGGATTTGAACTCAGGTACTCCTGACTCCAGGGCTGGTGCTCTATCCACTGAGCCACCTAGCCACCCCTTCACTTGATCTTAATTCACACTTCTGCACCTTTATTCTGTTCACAATCCTGGAATGACCTATTTTCCCCCCCCATCTTTCCTATCTACTTGCTAAAATTCTGTGTATCCTTTAAGAAACAGCAGAAATGCTATCACAGAATTTTCCCTAATCTACCCAGATAGAAGTAACCTCTTACATTCCTAAACTTTTATAATACCTAGTTTATGTGCCTTTTATGCACTTAGCCTACCTCAAATTGAAGCTGAATATTTTTATACTAGATTGTAAACTCTATTATTGTGTGGACTACAAAAAATATTTAATTATACATTATCTTATGTTTAAAATCTCTCTCCCTTCTATCATCTGTCTCATATCTTACTTTGACTATTTTTTCTTTCATCTATCTATCTACTATTTATATAATTTCCTTCCCATTTTTATCTTGTAACTTAGTCCAGGGAAGTCCATGGAAGACCCTTGGTAAGTGCTTATTGAGTTGAATTTAATTAAACTGGAAGGGGCTTTAAAATCATATAATTCACTTCCCTTATTGGATAAAAAAGGAAACTAAGCCCCCAAAACTATAGTGATTTGACCAAAATGGAATAGTAACAATAGAAGAATGAAGATTTTTTAAAAGAATTTTATTTTTGTTTTCCCCTGAATATACCAAACCAAAAACAAAAGGAAAAATTATATAAAAAGTTTTCCAATTTTCTATAAGGATTTAAATTTCTTTCCCAATTTCATTGCATTGTGTCAAGTTCAATATCTAAGTAGAATTGTTGATGTATTTTTAAAGGATCTGGTTATCTAAATTGGCTGAGAGCAGCAGCCTAGCTCTCTGTCAAAAATACAAGCTTTAGGCTGGTTAAATAATCTTTCTTGCTATTTAATGAAGCTACTTATGATGCAGCTTTCATAGTCCTTAAAAATGAATTCTTTTCTTTCAATATTTTGTGACTGGATGTCATTTGGGTGTACATTGTTGATTAAGGGATTTAGGTCACATGCAGCAGGTTAGAAGCAATGTGGCTTAGGTTTTGTAACACACTCTCTCTGACTTAGAAGAAGTAATTGTTGAAAACATTCTGGTGCAGAGTAAGCTATGTGCCATTCACCTCATAAAATTAATCTTATGATGCAACAAAATTGGCAACTTGCAGCCCAGGAGGCCTAGGAAGGGAATCCTGAGAGTAGGTATTGTGGTCATGAATGAACTCCTGACTGATTTCAGAGAAACATTCTGCTTGCTTGATTGCACTTGGTTGTTTCATTTTAATTCTTCTTGTAGCCTGCTCTCTTCTTGGTTAATTAGGTGGAACCCATTTTTATATTTATTGTAGTTCCATATACGAAATCAAAGAGATATCAACTTTGTCATGTGGTAGATTTCAAATTGGTTGAGAATCTGTTTCTCTGGTGATGGCTTAAACTTTGGGATAAAAATATCATAATGGAAAATAACATTCATTTTAAATTCCATTTATGATTTTCTAAAATGCTAAAACTGAGTCCTTTAGATAATTATTTTTAATTGCCTTTTAATTGTCACTTTATAAATGGTGTCATATGGTGTCAATAGACACATTACACATGACTAGCCTGGAAAGTTCAAGTAACACAGTCTTCTTGTCCTTGGGTTAACTTCTTCTCTAGATCTAAGATACTCTAATAAATCTGGCCTGCCTGATGACAGCCAGAGAAGTTGTTAAACACTTCTTGAATGAGTTTTCTCCTGCCTTGTGGCTTCATGTGGCTGCCAATAAAACACCTTTCAGCCCTGAAAAGACAAAATAAGTGTCTACAGAGAGGGAAAGAAGTTGCAAGTGAAATGGCAATATTTGTTGGGTACTTGCCCTGTACTTAGTTTCAGTTCTTCTTTAGTTAGGATTATACCAGTGTAACAAAAATGCCTAATGTTTGCTCTCCCTTTCCTATCCTTCCCGCCTGTGGATAAGTTCTGTGACATTACTAGGAGAGGAAGAGAAATAAAGGGAGAAAATATAGGGTTGACAGACTAATCAGACACAAATGAGAAGAATCTAAGACGTAGAAATTTTCAACAGTAATAAAAAATTATATTTGATATTTATGTCTTTCTTTGACTCTAAGTAATTGAGAAAATGATTATAATTGATAGAATATGTAGTGATGATTTTTACAAGGCTTTCTGTCAAGCTGCATAGTTCATTCATTATAGCCTAAATACCTATGAATCAGGATCTGAATTGTAACACTTTCTATAAAGTGACAACTAGTAAAGTTGATTCATGAACTCACAGAGTTTCAAAGTTGGAAGAGACCTTCATCATCATTTCATGAAATCCATAACTGAACATGAAGTCTCTGTTTAACATTCTCATCATGTGGTTCACAGGGTTTCTTGAAGACCTTTGGGAGGGCAGTGTGAACCCACTACCTCAGAGGGCTAGCCATTCCATTTGGAAATAGCATTTAGAGAAATTTTCTGATATCATACCTAAATTTGCTTTTTCAAATTTAGTACTCACTACTTAGATCTTCCTTCTAGAACCAAAGGAAGTGTTGCTTCTGTGTAACAACCTTTCCAATACTTATAGCTATTGTTTCTCTCAGTCTTTTCTTCTATAGGCTATTCATCCCAAGTTTCTTCAGTTAGTCCTCCTGTGTCATGAACTCAAGACACTTCCCCAGCAAGGATACCCTATTTCTATTCAATGAACTTCCTTATGTGTGGCATCCAGAACTCAATGAAACAATCCAGATGTGCTCTGACCAGGGCAGAGTACAGCAGATTCCTTCAAGAAATGTTTTAGCTATGCATTTTATATTCACATATTAGATTTCTGAGTATAAGTTCAAGGAGATATTCAGATAAGTAACTTAAGAGCAGATGGAAGTTGATCAAAATAAGGAGTTGGAATTATTTTTTCCCCTCCTCTAATGCTCTTAAGGGAATAGAATGCTAGCTTGGAAAGACCCCCGGGCTAATTTCCTGTAACTTCCATATCTTCAAGATAAAGTGACTGAGTGCTGTTCAGTAAGTTTCAAATTAGGAGAAATCTGATCCCCCCCCCCCCCCCATTAATGGTAAGAAGCTTTGTCTATTAAATATATATATATATATATATATATATATATATATATATATATATATATATATATATATATATATATACACACACACACAACATACACACACAACATAACTCCCCCAAATGGCATTCTCTTAGAGAAGAATGCTTTCTTAGCTGAGCTGTGGCACCATTTGCCACATCATGTACCCATAAAAAAAGACTTTTTTCTTAATATTAAGAAGCCACAGAGGAGCTGTTTATTTGCTTCCCTCAAAGCCACCCAGCTGTTACTTCCATTTGTGGTCTTAGTGCTAATTACATAATGTCCCTAATTTATACCCGCTGGTAAATCAGATCACCGCATTACCTGGAGGGCAAGCACTAATTAGAGGAATTTCTGAACAAATTGTCTAAAGAGCTTGTTTAGTGTGATTAAATGCAAGATATTTCCCCCCCTCTTCCTTTAAAAATGAACGTTTACTTTATACTAAAACCTTGCAGATAAAAGCAGCAGCAGTTCTAATTAAGAGCTATAAAATGAACAGCAACATTACCCAAGAAAACCAATTGGATTTGTTTGTCTGTGGCTGAAATATATATGGTTCAGTGTTGCCTTTGTTCAACAGCATTTGACATTTTTGCCAGTTGTCTCTGTCAGAAGTAACAAGGTGAAACATAAAACTGATTGAAAAAGGATAAACTGTGAAGATGATACACCAAAGAGAGAGTCTAATAGTCAAATAGACTTTATAAAGTGAGATTGCTATCTTGCACCTCTCTCAGTGGAGGATCTCAAAGTACTCAGGCTGATATTTATTAAATTAAACTCTCCATAATGCCAGGAATTAGTAATCATAAGCATGACCATGAAATATTTTCATGTTAAAGTGAGGAGCTGGAAACAGGATACACACCTTAATAGAATCAATATATTTTAAAACTTCAAACAGCGGGAAGGGTCAGTTGCAGCATTTAAAGAAGTATTCAACTGAATATTAACAATGGAATGAAATCTGTAAAATTCAAGAAAGTTTAGATATTTCAGTAACTAAGTCATCATTATCATCAGCATCAACATCATCTTCATTACTGACATTTATGTGCCAAACATGTTTTTTTTACAATTATAAGCCCATTTGGTACTAATAACATTCTAAGAGAGATATGCTATCATTTTCCTGATTTTACAGATGAGGAAACTGAGGCAAATTGAGGTGAAGTGACTCAACTAGGGTCACACAACTAGTAATTGTCTGAGCCTGAATTTGAATTCAGATCTGATTAGTCATATTGTGAGTATTTATGTAGTGCTTTATCCTTTGGAAATATCTTTATATATATTTTCTCATTTGAACCTGTGCTGTTATCTTCATTTTATAGATGAGAAAACTTCACTAAGCAGTGAACTAACTTACCCAGGATCACAGAGCAGATATGTGTATGAGGTGGAATTTTCATTCAGATCTTCTTGACTCTAAGGCTAGGATGCTATCATCTGTTCAGACTGTCATCATCTTTTTTTTTTTTAAGGTTTTTTTGCAAGGCTAATGGGGTTAAGTGGCTTGCCAAAGGCCACACAGCTAGGTAATTATTAAGTGTCTGAGACTGGATTTGAACCCAGGTACTCCTGACTCCAGGGCAGGTGCTTTATCCACTGCGCCACCTAGCTGCCACCGTCATCATCTTCTATGAAGAGAATTTGTATTATACATAACATAAAACCAATGATTTTGTGCTGGATCTATTATTAAGTAATATTAAGCACAGCAATTATATTACTTATTTGGACACACAAGAAAAGTATGGAGTGAGTTTATTAGGAAAAAAATTTTGTGTGTGTGTGTGTGTGTGTGTGTGTGACAAAGAAAATTTAATTGCCCTCATTTTCAAATAGTGAATATGCCTGCTCTCACAAATTGCATAATCAATTTAAAATGTATTTCATTTTTTTCTTTAATTAATTTGAATATATATATATATATATTTGATATGGATTATACTTTTGTTATTATCTATCTATACATATTGATTTTTTTGTTAACAAAGGAGGTAATTGGTTTACATGACTGGAACCACAGTTATATTACATTTTTGGTAACACAGGAGGTATCTGCTTTACATGATTGGAGCCACATTTAGATTAGCCTAATTTAGTTGCATAACTTATCAGTTCTATGATCCTAAGAGTTTATGTTTGCTTAGTTGTTTCAATCATGTCTGACACTTGGGGCCCCATTTGGGGTTTTCTTGACAAACGTACTATAGCGGTTTGTCATGGCCTTCTCTAACTCTTGTTACAGAGTTGCGGAGGAAACTGAGGCAAATATGATTAAGTAACTTGCTCAGAATCACATAACTAATGTCTGAGGCCAGATCTGAACTAAGGAAAATAAGTCTTATTGATTCTAGGCCTGACATTTAATCTACTGCTACACCTAGATGCCCATACCAAAAGAAATAACCCGTTCAAATTTCTTAAGTTTTGGTGTTGAGCTGTAAGTTGTTTTGTATGGTAAAGCTGACCTATTCGCCACAAAATAAGAACTATAAAATTATTAAAAAGTTTCTTTCAGATGCAAATCAAAAGTATATGGAAGTTCTATATTATGAATACAATATACTCTATTCTATAGGCAACTCTTCTTGATACTTTCTGGGGATTGGGAATGTCAAAACTGTTTTTAAAGTCATCTGAAGATGTTATTTGCCCATTAAAATACTCCTCCTTTTCCAACTATATATCTGTGTGAAGCCAGATTTTTCATATAAATCACTCAAAATAACATATTGCAACAGATTGAATAAAGAAGTAGATATGAAAATCCAGCTGTCATTTTTTAAAGCCAGACATTAAAGAGATTTGTATAAATATGTAAAACAATGACACTCTTCTCATTGATTTCTTTTTGGAAAATATAGTTTTCCTTAATAAAATATAATGTTTACATATAATGAATGAGTTTCTTACTGCTTTTCAAAAAGAATTGATATATTTTTAAAAATTGTTCAATTTTAATTTCTAATATGATAAATGTTAAATGATATAATAAGCAAAATTTTTAAGGTTATAAATAACTTTTTAGAATGTTAAAAGGCTTTGAGAACAAAAAGTTTAAGAATTGCTGTTTTAGAATAATATTCTAAATATAAAAAGATGCATACATTAAATATGCAGTAATTACTCCAAAAGGAAAAACCTTGAGGCTCAATGTGAGGCTGTTCTACTAAATTATGAAAAATAAAAATTATTTGAATAGGTTTTACACAATTATTCCATTATATGTGCAATATATATATATATATGTATATATATATATATATATATTATTCAGTAGGCATCTTTTCTTGATGCTTTCTAGTGATCAGTAATTCAAGACTTTTTATAGAAATGGCAAACCACTCCAATATCTTTGCTAATAGACAAACAAAAAACATGAGGTCATGGAATGTTGGACATGACTGAAATAACTGAGCAACAAGTGTGCTTTACGACAATAAAACTATCAGAATCAACCAAAGTGGCTAAGTTAGAAAAGGTTCAGAACACCAAATTGTTATTCGATGAACTTTTCACCCACAGCCCTTCTTGAACTCCTATCCATTGTTGCATAAAGGTATTATAATCTTTGCCAGTGACAACACACACACACACACACACACACACAAACATATATATATATATATATATATATATATACACACACATACACACTCAAAAATGAAGATGCTTGAAATATTGAAGAATTATTGGTTTAGCTAAAAACCATTTATTATTCAGTTAGACAAAAAAGAATTTAATGAATGCTATGCCATACAGTGTGCGAGAAAGAGGGGCAAAAACATAATCTTTCCCTAAACAAGAGAGGAAAAAACATGCAAAAAAACCATACATACAAATTATAAACTGGAATTAAAATACAATTTGAGAGTAAAGAGGCTAATTGGGATGTGGTGGAGGTGATACAAGATGAGTTTTCCTTCAGAAAATGGAATTTAAACTAAATCTTGAGGGAAACCAGACAAGCCAAAAATCAGAGCTGAGGAGAGAACATTTCAGATACCAGAGGATACTCAGTGAAAAGACAAAGAGTCCCTAGGTGGAATGTTCTGTATGAGGAACAATAAGTATGATACCATAACTGAACTGTAGAGTGAATGAGGGGTAAGTAAAGTGTTAGAATACTTGGATAGGTGGGAAGGGACAAAGTTGTATAAAGGTTTTTAAATGGCCTTCAATTTCTTTTTAAATTTTATTTGATCCTGGAAGTAACAGAGAGCCACTGGAATTTATTGAAAAATGAAATGTGTTTGCAATGCATATATGCTTTAGGAAAGTTGCATATTAGGACAGTTGAATTGAACATGGGTTGAGTATTGAGTATTGAGCAGGAGAATGATATGAACGATGGATTATAATGAGTAAGGAAATGGAGGCAGGAATATCACTTAGAAGGCTTTTGAAGGAGTACAGGTCAAAGGATAATTACTTGAACTAGAATAGAGGTTTTGTGAGTAGAAAGTAGAATCTTTTTAGAGATGGATAAATCAAACTGGCATGTTTGCAGATAGTAGGGAAATAGTTTGATGATTAGATAAAGAGAGGCGAGGAAATAGTGGGGATAATCTGCTAGAGGAACTGGAATAGGATAGTAGTAAGGATGCATATAAAGAGAGGTAGACCTTGGCAAAGAAAAAGACCACTTCTTCATTTGATACAGAAAAGAAGGAGAAAAGTATGATGGAAGATGTCTGAGTGATACAAGATGAGAAGAGGGAGCTATTAATATAATAACTACAATAATTTCACTAGCAATGTGATTTCAATAGGCTCAGAAGCAATATTTCATTTCTTTCCTGCTTGAAATAGAAAGAGGACCATGATTTGTGTTTAAATATTTTGGATGCAACTTTGTGTGGTGGAAAGAACACTGGATTTAGGGTAAATAAACATACAAAGACCTACATTCAAATTCTCTGTCCCTTATTACTTAGGTGACCTTGACCTTGGTGGGAACTGCTTATCTTCTCTACATCTAACTTTGTTTAACCATAAATTGTCAGAATCAGAATCTTTTCTTTCAAAACTTATATCTCTAAATTCCAAGATTCTACAAACCTCAGCTTTGCTCATCCTGAGTTGGATGACCATGAACAAATTTTCTTATCTACAAAATGGGGAAAATAGTAATTATACTATTTTTCTCACAGATTTGTTTAATAGATCACATAAATTAATGTATGCCATTTTGTGGATTATAGTGTATGAAGAGTAACTCTTAAGAAAGGAAAGAGCTGGGTTAGAATCCACCTCATCCTTGTGTTGACTATTTGACTAAGGACAAGTCACATAATCTCTTGTGGCCTCATATATTTTGTAGAGAATATAAGTTACTGTGCAACCTACAATAACAGAAGAAGTTCTTCATTTAGAGTTTAAATCACATGTTCTGTGACTATAAAGAAAATGTGTTTTGGGGGTATACATGTGCATGTATTTGTGTACGCAAACTTATATAAGGATAGAGTTAGGAATTGGATGTGTCATTTCAGTGACAGAAAAAACTCCCAAAAGAGGAAATTCTACCAATGTTGGTTAGTACTTTCTTCACAATTTTTAGTCTTAGCAAGTTGACAGAAGAAGTGTCAGTGCAGTTTATAACACTCCTGTCTGTGAACTGAAACAGATTAAAACGTAACTGGGAAATATTTACCAAAGTAAACATATATTAGTATATAAATATATGTATTTTTGCATATTAATCTATACAGATATGTATTATATGTATATATATATATATATATTCACAAATCTAGTAAGTGTCTGAGGCCAGATTTGAGTTCAGTAAGATGTCTTCTTGTTTCTTGGTTCAGTAATAAGTAACCATAGCAATCTAGTGTTTGATAAACCCAAAGATACAAGCTTTTGGGATAAGAATTCCCTGTTTGACAAAATTTTCTAGGAAGTAGCAGAAACTAGACATAAATCAGCATTGTATGCTATATATCAAGATATGATGAAAATGTATAAATGATTTTGACAAAAAAGTGAAATCAGAAGTAAATTAGGGGAGCATAGAAAAATCTGTCAGTGATATGAATATGGAAAAAAATTCTGACCAAACTAGAGATATAGAGGATCATTGGAGTAAAGTGGATGATTTCAATGGCACTTAAAAATTTAAAAACAGAACTAATGCAGTCAAAGTTAGAAGAAAAACAAGAAGCTGGAGGAAAATTATAGCAAGTTTCTCTTTTAAACACTTTATTTCCCAAATATATGTGGAACTGAGCCAAATTTATGAAAACTGAAGCCATTCTTCAGTTGGTAAATGGTCAGAGGATTTGTTCAATTCAGGTCGTTTTCAGAAGAAATCAGTTTTCAATAATCACATTAAAAATACCATAAATAACTAGTAATTGATTACAAAAATGTAAGTTAAAACAGCTTTAGAATACCACCTCACACCAATCAAATTCTCTAACAAGTCTGAAAAGGAAAATGACAAAAGCTGGAAGGAATATCAAAAAACAGAGACACTGTTGGTGGAGTTGTATAGTAGTCCAACCATTAGGGAGAACAGTTTAGAACTACATCCAAAGGACTATAAAACTGTATATCCCTTTTGATTAATCAATACCACTACTATGTCTATATGTCAAAGGTATGAAAGCAAAGGAAAAAGAATGTCTTTGTACAGAAATATTTGTAGAAATTATTTTTGTGGTGGCAAAGAATTTGAATTTGAAAGGATTCTTATCAATTAGGACAAGTTGTAATTTATAACGATGGTAGAATACTGATGTGTTATAAGAAAAACCTAGAAAGGCTTATATGAAGTGAAGTAAAAAGAGCAGAACCAGGAAGTACATTGTGCACAATAACAACAATTCTATAAAGATGATCAACCATGAAAAACAGCTTCTCTTAAGTCAATGATTCAAGACAACTCCAAAGGACCTATGACGAAAAACAATATCCGTCTCTATGGAGAAAACTCATAAAATCTTAAGGCACATTGAAGCTTATCTTTTTTACTTTATTGTTCTTGGGTTTTTTTTGATTTACTGTTTTCTTTTTCATGGCTTTACATGTGTAATTGAAGGGGAAGGTGAGAGGGAGGAAGATATTTGTAACTCAAAATGCACAAAAATTATTATTCACACAGATATACAAACACACACATATATCAAAATGGAACGTTTCTTTTTGAGCAAGGCAGAAAGGAGAAATACACTTGGAAATTTAAATGGCATAAAAATTTATCAGTTAATGTGAAACAAAGAAAGATGAAGTTCGTCTAAATCATTACTGAATTACATATAGGCATCTAGTGCTATACATTTCAGAACATCTTACATATAAAATACTTCTATTTTATTCTAATTATTATTGAATAATGGTTATAGCCACCTATATTTTTTTCTAAATACCTTACTATCTATAACTTGGTAAAATAAGTAAAAGCTTGATGATGTTAACTGGTATTAACTGGTTAACTGGAATTAACTGGTATTTGGTAGTGGTAGTGGTAGGATAATCAAGAGTATTATTATAATTAGGCGTAGCTAGGTGGTGTACTGGCTAGAGCACTGGCCCTGGAGTAAGAAGGACCTGAGTTCAAATCCAGCTTCAGTCACTTAATAATTACCTAGCTGTGTGACCTAGAAAAAAGATCCTGATAGTTACACATTCTCAATTTCACTCCATAGTCCAACAGTATATATACATCATTAAAGAATGCACTCCCTCAATACCTCAGGTATCTTCTGTAATTTAGTAATAGATATCTTATTCTAAATCTATACTTCATATTAAAAATAATTGATGTACCTTTTGAAGTGAATTTTATTGTCTATTCTTTGTATGTAATTGAGCATTCTTCTTACCTGACTGCCTTGCCATATGCCCATTCCAGCAAGAGAATGCTTTTTTTTTTTCTGAAAAATAACACCTGCTTAAGGGAAAATCAGAAATTCTAATTTTTTTCTATCACTGGTAATGACTTAATAAGTAAATAAAATCTCAAAGCATCCTTTAGCTCTTCTTTTCCTTAACAATGAAGAGATACTTATATTTTATGTTTCTTCCTTAAGGATGTGATTCCTCTCTCATCACACTCAATTTAGATCAATGAATACCATGGAAACAATGTAGAGACTAACAGATTGCCTTTTGTGGGGGCTGAGGGGAGGGAAGTAAGATTAGGGGGAAAATTGTAAAACAAAATAAATAAAATCCTTAATTTAAAAAAATGGAGAGATAGGAAAAATAAATGATCATATTGACAGCATGGGTAACATCTATGAGAAACTAGTAGTCTTCAGAGAAGGGGACAAAATAAAAGAAAATCAACTAATAAATAGTAATGAGATTATGTAGACATTATATCTACACACACATGAATATATAGATATATACATGTTATGTATATATCTATATATACAAATATATACCCACTATATATACATCAAAATTTTATTTGAGATAGTAGTGAATGAAAAAGTACAATGATAAATATGAATTATAGGTAGCAGTGAGTCAACATATTATAAATAGATCATTGGACTTGATTTCAGGAACCTGCTTTGGTTTAAATTTTATTTCAGATACTTATAATTTTTCACAAAGTCACTTTATCTTTCTGAGCCCTCAATTTCTTCCTTTGTAAAATGAGATTATACAATTATTTTATTTTTTTTCTCATTTTAATCTGTGATTCCACTAAATCTGTCAGTGTATGATGTTATTTGGGAGAAGTGGCAGATAAAGATAGTCTTCAGGGAAATTTTGAAATTCACAAAATTTGTCTTTAGTTTCCATTATTTTTTCTATATCCACACTTTTCCACTTTCCATAATGTTCAGGATCCTGATAATTTTTTCACTTACATTTTCTCATTTTTAAAAAATTTTAAGTCAGAAAAGTATCTCAAAATACAAATGGAAGTTAAAAAATTTTTTCTGAAGAGGGATGGATGTTGAGTGGGAGGAAGGAACCCTAAATTTGAGTCAGAGAACCTTGGCTCAAATCTTAGAACTGCACTATATTTACTTGTATGTCTTTGGTTAGTCCAACTTATTCATTTGTGTATTATCTCATCTGATTGATTTTTTTTCCATTTTAAAGCATTATTCTGAGGAGATAATGCTTTCATAGACCTCTAAAGGTGTCAAGTAAAATGTTAAGAGTCTTTGAACTAGGTGATCTTTAAGAATTCTTTCAATTCTATATCTTGCCATTCAAGGGATACTGAGAGACAGTATGATATAGCAAAGAGTGTGCTTGAACAGGAGTCAGGAGAAGCCAAGATTCATGACCCAACTTCTATGTCACCAGTCCAAATGTCAAAGACAAGTTTTTAACCATTCCATATATATACATGTATATATCTACATATATATGTCTGTATGTGTATGTATACATATATATGTATATACATATACATATACATATATATATATATATATATATATGAAATAAGAATAATGCCATCATGATTATATTATAGAGTTGTGGAGAATGTTGAATGAAAGAGTTTTCTAAGTCTTAAAGTGCTGTATAAATGTCAGTTTTATTTATTTAGAGATCAGAATTTAGTCAAATTCTGATAATAAAATTAATGACATGGAAGTTATTTGGAGTGGGAGGAAGTATACCTTTCTAGGAATAGACTAAATGCACAAAATAAAATATGAGGAATTACAAAGGAAATCAATTATATTCAATTGCAATTATCAAAATATTTTTAAAAGAAGCTTATACTTTCTAAATTAAGAACCATGGTCAAGATGAACTTTAAAGTTCAATCTCATACTAAGCTTCTATGGAGTTAAAAAATAATTTAAAAAAATCAAAGAATGTTTCCTAGATTGATTATCTGGAAAGTACTATATTAATTCTTTCCTTTCCAAATTTTGTTTTAACATGGAGGGGAAATTATGTGAACATATGGAGGCCAATAAAATCATGAACAATTAGCAACACTAGTTATCAAAACAAAACTTGCCATATGTGCCCAGTTATTTTTCCAATAAGCAGAATTGATGTACACATGAATGAAAGACATGAGCTTTTTAGAAACAACATTTGGCAAAATTTCACACAAAGTTTTACATGAGAAATTACTTCAGACAGACAAGATGACAAATTGATATGCTATGAAATAAAGACCCACATGCCAAAACACAATCATGACTAATCTTAGTTTGGACACTAATTAGCTGGGTGACTTTAATTAGTATACCTATCCTCTTGAAGTTTCTGTTGACTCAGTCAAATAAGGTCATGACAATATAAAGATGGTAGATACAGATTGTAGATACATTATTCTTTAGCTTATAAATATAGAAATCGATGACCTGAAAGGTTAAATGATTTCCCAGGACCATATAGACAATAAATATCTGAAGTAATATTTGAACCCAATTATTTCTGATTCTAAGTTCAGTGACTTATGCACTATACTAATCTGACTCCAGGTATTAGACTATATTTTTTACTTTTTGAAGATCTCTTCCAACTCTAAAATCATGACTCTATTTAAACTTCTTGAAACTCTATAAATAGATGAAAGAATGATTTAAACTACACATAGGCAGTAAAGATGCTTATTTAATATGTAATCTGGTTTTCTTATCAAACCTGAACTATTTTTTTCATGGTGTTGTATATGATAATGGAGACTCCTAATTAGAAGAGGATATGATGATCCAACACTGTGAACCTAGCTGAGGGTAAGAGTGGTTATAGATTCAAACTCTAGCTTTGGGAAGAGAGACACACATGGTTCCAGGATATCCTTGGAACTACTTCTGTGAGGGGGAGAAGGGAAGAAAGATTTTGGAAGCTGAAAATATATAATAGAATCTAACTTAAAAGATTCTCCATTATCAACTTGTCTCTAAACATTTTGGAGAGAAAGTTTCCCCTGAATGACACGACATCTCCATAAACTAGCTTCCCTTTATGTATGCAGCTTCTTTTTCTTTCTCCTGGAGGTAATCCTGAAAATAGTTTCCAACTACATGTCTTTCTCCCTGAAGCTCAGGATGGAAAAGTATGTGGAACCAACTGCATCCAATTTATAGTTCTGTAGCATTGAGATAGTTTTCTTTCCATCAGTTAGGAATCTCCTTCCACATATGCAATTACATACAAAATGTCAATATTTTTGCTTATGTGCTTGTTTTCTGGAGAATCAGGTCATAATAGATTTTAATAGAGACCAAATATATTTATATGTAAAACACTCATAAAAACTAGCCTTGTAGAGGTAGTAGAAGATGGAGTTTTACTTGTTTTGTTATTCTATGTGTCAAAATAATAATTAAAACAAGAGGATGGAACATTACACTACCCAAAGTATAATTATTTGGTACTTAGGAGCAGTTGTGTTACATTGACTGATGTTCTACCCTAATCAATGGTATTTTAAGAGCTCAATTTCACTATATTTCAGGTTTACTAACAGGTTTTTCCTTTCTACTGGAATGGTTAAGATCAATGAAATATGAGCTGTACATAACCCTCCTTCGTTAACATTATATAACTGATGTGAAAAAATGATGATGTTGGTCTTGATGGTTGCTATTTTGTTATTATTTAGTATTATCATTATTCAGTATCATCCTCATTTCACAGATGTTGAATCATAATTTTTTCCGGTGGATTGAATTCTTAACATGGAAGTTCTCAATACTTTGTATCCTCATTGATTCATTTTGCCTCCACTTAGATTTCAAAGCTCTGGGAAATCTCTCTAATTAAATTGCTTCCAATATATTTAGTTGACTCATCTGCTAGCAAATCTAGTTTCCCAATAGCACTGAAACATAAAAACCCAGACATTTGTTCATAATATAACTAAACTATGAAGCAATAGTAAAGTAAAGCCCACACTTCCACTAAGTACAGTCTCATTATCCTTCCCCGCAGAATACTTTGGGTCTTGATATCTTCCAACTATTCCAAATGACTCTAATTAGGGAAGCCTTGGCAAAGTGTCACTATATCCAAAAATAAGAGGATTGGAAAATTTTGGGAAAGTAGCACTCACATTGCTGGTCTGTTCCCTAGCCATTCTGACTTGGCAGGCATTATCATTCTCTTGAAAATGGATAAAATGAGGAAACTTTTTTATTTTCTTGGTTACCTTCATAACCCCAGACTGTGTTTTGGATCCCTAAATTGCCAGCCATTTTCAATTCTACCTTCTTTTAACTTTCCTCTTGTGTTTCAGATAAGATTTGTATAATAGATTTCTAACTATGTGAAAAATGAGTTTCTTTTTTACACCTAATGCTATTTGTCTTTTAGGACCTAGATATTCACAGAAGTGTTGTCTCCCATCATTGACATGTTTAGTAGTCACTCTTCTCAGCATCCATGAAAATAGATACAGATATACATGTAAATGTAGGTATAGATATAAATATATACACACAAACACCAATCTATAAACATTGATGAAGTATCTACTCTCAGCCAGGTTCTAAGCTGGGGATACAAAAAGAGGCACACACACATACTGTGCCTATATTTGTATATATGTGCATATACCTATATATAATATATGCATTCCATTACAACAGAGAAGACTTTTAAGAACTATTAATTATTTTCTGATTATTTTTGCAGACTATAGCTCTATGAAATACACTATAGCTCAATGAAATAATAAATAGATAAATTATACTAAAGGAAAAATTCAATAAATCTGCTTTTACAAGCTTAAAAAAGTGGTGCTATTATTACCCCCCCTCCCAATGTTAAAGTTGAGAAAACTGAGGCAAATAGAGATTTACTCACCCAAGGTCACAGAATTAGAATGTACATATTATACATATGAAGACACACATAAATGATTAGTTATTTTCCAGATAGATGTGTGTTTGTATGTGTGCTTAAGATCTACATAAATAAATAATGGAAAGATGGATAGATAGATAGATAGATAGATAGATAGATAGATAGATAGATGATAGATAGATAGATAGATAGATAGACAGACAGATAAATCATTTTGTTGGCTAATCGTTATTATGGTTAGATGAAGAGAATTTTAGAAATGAAAGTAATTGTGTTTACTTAATATAAATTCTTATTTTACAGAAGAAATAGAGATTTAATGTCCTTGGAGCACAAAGTTGGTAGTAAGTGGCATCAGTATTACTACCCAGATTTGCTAGTTCCTAGCCAAGTGTATGGCACAGGAAGAGAATTTGTTTTGGGCAATGGGATTGTCATGATTTAACATCTTTAAGAAGTAAAAATAAACTCATGCTTCTGCGTTCTTATTATGACATATTTTTTTTTCATTAGGGAGAATGGGAGTAGCAGTATTTTTGAGTGTGTACACCTGTTTTCAGAACTCAAAAATTGCATATGAGTCTTGACTTCCTTTCAAAAGGAAAATCTTTAAGTGACAAAATCTTTTGAAAATGATCTATAGGAGTTTAGACCCCTGGAGAGGTATGAAGGAGACATACCAGGGAGATAAACATTATGTAGGTCAGCACTGCCGGGATGCTGATTTTAGATGACTGCCAATTTCAAAGAATAAGAGTTTTTTGTAGGACTAAAATCACTTGAATAGAGAGAAAAAGAAAGTGGTTTCAAGAAATGAATTGCATACAATGAGAGAAACAATGACTTCATTTTGCCATTCTCCTGGGGTGGGGGGAGCCTGTATTCTGCCATGTTAATCACTCATGGTTTCATAGACAAGGACCAGGAAGCAAGAAAATGAAGCAGAATTGAACCATTTGAAAAACTGATCAAGTTTAATATTGCTGATTTAATTTTTGTGATTTAGACAAAGTACTAAGTGTAAGGAAGGAGGTATCCTACATTTAGAAACGGTTATCTGGTAAGGCCAATTGATTTCTGTGTAATCTCTCAATCTCAGTTCTATATTTTCAAAATACAGAATTTGAATAGATGACTCCTAAGATGTCTTCCAAATTAAAATGAATGTGATTTTTTTGTGTAGAAATTATATATGATACTGTGATCATATAACCTTCTGTTTGCCTCAGATCCTTCACCTGCAAAATGGGACTAATCATAGCATATAATTTATGGGGTTATTTTGAAGATCAAATGAGATAATATTTCTAAAAAGGACTTACAGAGTGCCTAGTGTGTTATAGATATCATATAAATGTGACAGAGGTTACATTGTTTACCCTACATCATAGAATTAGAAAGTGTCTAGAAACAAATTTGAACTCAGTTCTTCCTGACCCCAGGTTCAAAGCCCTAACCATACCATCTAGGTGTTCCTCTACTGTCACTGGTCCCCTTCATGGAGTAGTATTTGGTAGTGGGAATTAAAAAGATGTGCCCTTCTCCTATAATGGTTCCATTTATGGGTTCACTGATGCCATGTTGGAAGCCCTCATCATTGTAAGTCTTACTGTAGCATCTGAAAGGACTATAATCTCTGACTATATAGTTCTTGTTTTTCATTGTTCCAGGAACTCCATGTGGTATCCCTGGTAAAAAATTCTCACTCTATCTAATCTCTAGTGGACTATGCAAGTAAACAAAACTGTTGGAAAATTGTTCCATGGCTACTAATTTTTAAATTCTTTATTTAATACCCTAATTTTCGAATGAATGTTTCTTCCCAAGTCAAACTTGCTCTTAAATGGTACACATTTCAATATGAAAGTAGTGATATATAAATCTACAGAATTTTCTGTCATTATTATGTATCTTGCTTTTTTGAAGGGTCTGCACATTTGGTAGGGATTCAGTCTTAAAGTGCTGATAGTCCTTGAAAAAAAGATTTCTTTCTCTAATCAGAAGCCCAATACAACCCCACAATATTCCAAGAATACCGGTTGCCCTAACCACACTCAGAGCAAAAGTTTGAAGATATGTCTTTTTTAAAAAAAGCCAAAACAAACAAACAAAAAGCAAATGTTATGCTGATCTAGAAAGGACAGAATCTCTACTAAACCATTTCCTAGGAATACAGGTTGAGAAAGCTGTATGTTCCTTGAGATCCAGAACTATTTCTTTTTTTCTCTTTGTTTTTCCAATACATAGGGTCAGAATGGGTCCAGGTTATGAAGCCCTTAAGTGCCAGCAGAGGAAATAATATTTATCTTTGAGATCATTGGTAATTACTGGAATTTGTTGAAGGGTTATACTTGAATTCTAAGAAAATAACTTCTGTAACTGTGTGGATGATGTTTTGGAGTGGAGAGATAACTCAGCCATGAATATCAAATGGAAGACTATTTCAATAAACTCTCTGAGAAGTAGCCTAAATGGTGAGTATTCTTAATGTCAAGGTCTTATGAGCAAATGACATAATATTTGTAATTAAGCAAGTGAATAAAGTCTGATACATAATAAGTAACATATACTACTTATATTACTTTTTTTTCTTCCTCCTCTCATGACCATTAAAAATAGTATGTTCAAGAAATAGGGAGGGGTATAAAAAGTGTCATTTTGGATATAATCGTCAATGATCTTGTTGAATAGCGTAATAATCACACAATACTTTGATGTTTGTTGTACCAGACTATAGGCAGTTTATAGTAAAACTCACTGCACAAGAATGTCTTAAACAATAAGCACTTGTTAAGAATCTAAAATATGTTTTATGTACTGGGGATGCAAATAAAAAGAATAAAACAACCTCTTCCCTGAACTTCTAAAAGGGAAAAGAAGTACAAATATAAACATAAATAAATATAATAAACATAAATAAATATAACTACAAATTAGCTAAGTACAAGATAGAGGAAACTAAGACATTAGAAGCTAAGTATATCAGGAAAGGATTCATGTAGAAAATGATTCTTGAAGGGGCAGCTAGGTGACCCAGTTGATAGAGCACTGGCCCTGGAGTTAGGGGGACCTGATTTCAAATATGACTTCAGGGAACTGAGTTCAAATGTGACCTCAGACACATAATATCTTGAAGAAAGAGGGAGTGCTTTCAGATGAAATAGGGCCTTGGTGCATAAGACTTGGATTATCAAGACTTAAGTACCCTCCATGAGAAACTCCAGGGAGAAGACATTCTGTATTGACCTGCCACAGTACTGGGAATAGATTCTTTCCATTGTCTGTATAGTTGAGACTTCTTTCTGTCTTTAAACTAGTTGACTGAAGTACATTTTGCTCTTTTTTCAGTGACATTCAAGAGCAAAAGACTGATTCACTCACAGCAAAGGGATGATGAAGTAAGATGATAAGGAAAAGTTATCTTCCTCTCTCTTTAGACCCTGTTGCCTAGAAAAACAAGATTGAGCTATTGGTCTTTGTAGAGGGCCAGCCCCTGGGAGTGATATTCACATATCCTTGGTGATTTTATTCATCAAAGGTATGTATGGATTATTGCTCATTGTATGGATCTGTTGGCTCACAAGTGAACCCAGATCTAGGATAATCTGTGGCTCCAGGATGGTTGTAAAAGGTTTCTTTGATAGAGAAGCATGCATTTTTCTAACAACAAATATTGTAAATTTACCCAGGAACTTGTAAAACTAGGTCTCTTTTAACCCATCATTCCTGAGATAAGTTTTTGCTATAAAAAGTCTGAGTTTCCAAAGATAAAGTTGGTAGATTTTCATTGCCCAACTTCTGTTTGGTTGTATTCTGTACCTGACCTGACTCTTGTATATTCATGTTCAGACCCACACCAGAGTTATTGCGGGCGATAGTTGGTGCCTGAACAGCGACTGATGGCTGGCCGAACTGACAGATGGACAGCTGGACCTGGAGGGGAATCAGTCTTGAAAGGAAAGATAAAATGTGGACACCTGCAGGTCAAGGGAGCTCATAAAGGGACAGCAGGCAATTAAGGTAAATACTTTATTTTTATTTTTATTTTTTCATCAGGTCTAAAACAGAGAGCATTAAAATGGGACAGGGGCAGTTTAAGGATAAAGGATATTATTTCAAAGTGCTAAAGCAGATAGTTAAAGAAAGAGGCTTGTTAACAACAAAACAAGTGGAAGAATTTAGTGAATGTGTACAAAAATGTTGTCCTTGGTTTCCAGAAGGAGTATTGAGTATTGAAAAATGGGAAACTGTGGGGAAACAGACGAGCGAACATTTTAAACAGAAAGGTCAGGAGGCATTTCCTATAGGAGTCTTATAATAATTGGGGAATATTTTAAAAATCTGCCTGACTCCACCTGGAGATGTTCCTTTGGCTCAGAGTATATTAAAAGTTGATGTAGATGTTCAAGCTATTCTGCTGGAAGATAAGAGTAAAAAAGAATGGTGGCTTTTCCCTCCAACACTACCTCCAGACTCATGCCTGTCTCTGGGTGGAAGGAGGGGTGTGGAGGTCAAGGTGGCGGGTCCCTGCCTTCCCAGGAGAATCTTCCTCCCAGCTCCCACTTTAGGAACGTGTACCTGAGAGTCTCCAGGATGCTAGGCCCCACCCGCTCAGGCTACTGCAGCAGCTGCTGCTCCTGGGCTTCTGAAGGTGGTGGCTTCTCAGCCATCATCAACTCCTCCTAACTCTAATAACCCACCTTCTGCTCCTTTTTGGTCTAAACAAGAAAATGTTACCAAAGATAAGGGGCATATGACTTTTGTTCAAATAGCAGCTCCAAAAGCAATAGATAAGGGAGAG
The DNA here is from genome assembly GCF_037893015.1 of Macrotis lagotis. Classification (NCBI taxonomy): domain Eukaryota; kingdom Metazoa; phylum Chordata; class Mammalia; order Peramelemorphia; family Peramelidae; genus Macrotis; species Macrotis lagotis. The sequence continues at coordinate 234,383,191 of NC_133661.1, forward strand.
AAGATTCCATGGGACATGAGAGAGTCATTGTTATCTTTTCCCCTGCTTGAGAAACCTGATCCCAGAATTCCAGGGATTGCTTTGAGAGAATAATATAATTTAGATTTTAAAACATTTAGAGAATTAAAATCAATAACCAGCACATATGATAATACCAGTCCATATGTTATGAATAAAATATAAATATTAGGTAGACAAATATTAGCCCCAGAAGATTGGACCATGATAGCAAAAAACTACTCTTATACCAGATTACTTAATATGGAAAAACTGAATTTTTTGAGAATTGTACTAGTCAGGCAAAAAGTGAAGCATCAGGTTAAGAATAACATTTGAAATACTCTCTAGCACTGGTCTATGGGCAGGAGTAAATAATCAAATTAGGTATAGTTTACAGGCACATCAGCAGGCATGGCTAAAATTGCCTGAAAAAGAAGGAGAGCATGTCATGGAATTATGGGACAACTTATGATGCTAACATTACTCATGAACAATTTGGGGATCGTAAAAGGAATTGAATATTGGACTTATTCAAAACTCTCCATGGGTCACTACTTTACAATGGGGAGAGAGTATGGATGAAATTGTATTAATTGGGGAAGCTGCAGATTATTTGGGATATAACAAAGTTCCTGCTGGAGTTGTCAAAGAAGAGATGCTGAGAAGAGAGGTTAGGCACAATTTCTCTGGTTTAAATATGATGACACCTTTATGTTTTTGTAAAATGTGTACTGTTGAAACGTGTTAAATTAAGTAAAACTAATCATTCTACTCATCCAAATATTTACAACAGAGGAGCATTTAGGACTTTAGAAACATTAGGAATTCCATTTGTAAAAAGTACTCAAGGTAGAAAGATATCTCCTACAGAACCTCCCTGTTTACAATTACATGCTTGGGACTCCAAACATGAACATTTTCCACCCTGGGTTTCCCGTCATACCCCAAACAGAAGAGTTTATGATCATTCTATTCTGCTACAAGTATGGAATTCTATTGATAGAGTTGTTCCATGGGTTATTCCAGGCTATGTTAAACCAATTATTTACCCAGAAATAGGATTAGCTAATTCAGAGATATGGAAGGCTATGGCAACTGTAGATGAGATAAGGTATATACAATGGAATAAGACATTGGAGACTGCATGCACAGGACCAGATATTGCATTTATGATAGGATTTTTCAAAGATGTAAATATTATCAGAGAAAAAGAGAGGTATAATGTTAACTGTTACAATTGCACTATTCAAGCATGTATAAATAAGGAAGTGATGGATGATGATGTTGTTTTCATGATAAGACAACCAAAATTTACTATAATACCTACCAAGGTTGAAGGCTGGTATATGTCTCCTGCTGATGAATTCTTAGAAAAAACATTAAAGAAAATTAGGCAGAAGAGATGTATTAGTTGTATTGTGTTTGGGATATTAAGCATTGTGGCCACTATTGTAGCAGTCATTTCAGTGACTATTTCTGTACATGCAGGGAATAAGGAAAAGATAGAAACTAAATATATTCAAGAATTAGCTGAAAAATATTAACAGAATATTGAAAGCTCAGGAGAGAATTAATGAAGATCTTTATCATTTGATTAATGCATTACAAACTTCTATAATAAATATAGGTGATCACATGAATGGAATCAAAATGAGATTACAGTTGCAATGCGATTATAGATTTTCTGCTATTTGTGTTACTCCTTTGAAATATAATACCTCACTTATTCCATCGGATCATATGAAAGATTTTTTGAATGGAATGTAGTATAATGATTCTGTAACTATGGATATGAATCAGTTGCATAAAATTGTTAATGATATTACATTGGCACCTAGAATGGAAATGGATTCAAGCATTGAATTTGTTAATAGGTTCCATCCTTTTCATTTTATTAACATATTAGTGAGCATGCTTCCTGGTATCTTTGCATAATTATTGATATTGTGTATTATGTATTACACACCTTTTGTCACTGGGCAAAACATAGATGTCCTGACACACTGTCTAAAGCTTCAGCATGCCTAAGAAGGGGGAATCTGTAGAGGGCCAGCCCCAGGGAGTGATATTCACATATCCTTGGTGATTTTATTCACCAAAGGTAAGTATGGATGATTGCTCATTGTATGGATCTTTTAGCTCACCTGTGAACAATGACCTAGGATAATCTGTGACTCCAGGAGGGCTGCAAAAGATTTCTTTGATAGAGAAGCATGCATTTTTCTAAGAACAAATATTGTAAATTTACCCAGGAACTTATAAAACTGGGTCTCTTTTAACCAGTCATTCCTGAGATAAGTTTTTGCTATAAAAAGTCTGAGTTTTCAAAAATAAAGTTGGTAGATTTTCATGTCCCCACTTCTGTTTGGTTGTGTTCTCTACCTGACCTGACTCTTGTATATCCATGTCCAGAACCATACCAGAGCTATTGTGAGTGGTAGGTCTTGTTCTTGTCCTTTTCAGATATTCCTCAGTGCAGGTTAGAGAATACTGAGTTTGAGCCACGGGGCTTAGGAACCTAGGATTCCAGGTTGGATACTGTAAGTCCCTGAGGAGGCATGTTCCTTCGATGTAAATTTGGGGGTGAGGGATGGAATTGGACATATGTGGGACTAATGCTTTGTACGAACTGAAGTAGTCTGTAAACCATCTCAGTGTGTAAAGGGGAGGATAATATTCTGGAGTTATTTTTTTTTAGGTATTTGCAAGGCAAATAGGGTTAAGTGGCTTGCCCAAGGCCACACAGCTAGGTAATTATTAAGTGTTTGAGACCAGATTTGAACCCAGGTAATCCTGACTCCAGGGCTGGTGCTTTATTCACTGTGCCACCCAGCTGCCCCAATCCTGGAGTTATTAAAGGGAAATATTTTTATGTTCATGTTATATTTATGATGCAAATATTCCTTTGTAAAAGGTAATGTGGCAGTGGGCAAATTTAACTGAGATATTTTGACCTCTAAAATTTGAGAAATACAATAAGAAGGGACTTGAGACAATGACAGAGAAGAGAAATTCCCCTCTTCCCAACCCATTAAGGGTATTGAAAAATCACAGGGGAAGGGTAAAATCTAATAGGTTTGTCATTCAAGCAGTAAGGGTCAAACTAGCCATTGTTGCTCAAGCAAGAAAGATAGCCAGTACAAATAAACGATGGCGGGAAAGGGAGGAGATGCATTGTATATATAGAAAACATCAAGATGACATCTAGATGTCATAAATAAATTATATCAAACTCAAATATGTTGAACATATTTTAACTCATAAAACCATAAATTAATATTATTTATAGTATATTGTATTTTTATTTATTTTTCTTCAACATTTCTCAATAACATTTTAATCTGATTTGGACTGAACTCAGGAGTTTTGCAGCTGACTAATGGGGAGCAAATTTGAAACCTCTGTTAGAGTGGATAGAAGACAAGGTTTGGAACAACCGAGCTCAAATACTGCCACACACACACACACACACACACACACACACTAATCCTATGACCCTGCGCAAGTCATTTAATCTCTCTGATTCTCAACTTCTTCATCTGTAAAATGGGGCTAATATTAGTAACAAATGCATAGAATTTTGCAAATAATATATATAATGCATCTATGAATTCACATATCCATGTATAAATATGTAAAATTTAAAGTAGTATGTTGGAGGCAGTTAGTAATAAGAAAGCAAGTTTCATTGAACTAGCTATATGGAGAAGTGTATTAAAGTTAGAAAATCTTCCTTCCTCAATGATTTTGGTGACTAAGTCAGAGTCTCTCTCTCTCTCTCTCTCTCTCTCTCTCTCTCTCTCTCTCTCTCTCTCTCTCTCTCTCCCCCTCCCTCCACCCCCCCCCCCATCCCAACCCCTACTCTTGTTCTTGGAAACTCTGATAGACATATTGACAAACTACAATTGTATAGTGAAGCCATCTTGAACTGACTAATTAGTAGTTTTTTTCTTTACATCTCCAAAATCAGCAGATGCTAAAAATTAGTATATCATTCATTGTTTTGTTGATTGTCTAGAATTGAGGAAATCAGGGGGAAAGTATTAATAATGCAAATTAAACTTAAAAGTGTTGTGTATATATATTTTTAATCTAGATAAGAACAGTTGTTAAATACTAACCAGCTCTCTTCTCTTTGTTAACTTTTCCTGGCCTTCCCAGAAAGTGAGCCTTTCTCAGGCTTACCAGATATTGCTTTCTCTGCAATTTCAAACCTGTCTTCCTCCATACTCCAGACTTTTATCTGAAGAAAAATCTGAAAACCAAGAATTGCAAAAAATTTGAGGTAACCCACATGGTCTTAACAGATCCTGGACTTACAAAGACCCTGTTCATCCTAGGAATATTGGCAAGCAGATTTATCCATATTACGGAATGTTCACTGACTCTCTTCTCTTTAAAAGGAAAAAAACATAATTTGAAGGTGTTCTTGAAAAACTCATTTTCTGTGAATAAATTATGGGTGGGAAGATTGTTCCTCAGAGGAATACTGTTGTCCTGGGATGCCTAGGTTCTGTGCTACTTTGATTTTGGAAAGCTCCTGGTCTATAACAGTTCACCTCCTTGAAGAAGTCAGTATAACTTATGACCCTGAAGCCCTTCCACCTCTCTCCCCGCCCCAATCCTTTTTGACTTTTGTCATAGAGGTTCTGGTCCCATGTATTTTCTCAGGGATACCTTGAGGAGGAAAGAAAGGACATCATAATAGTGATGATCCCTTTTTTAACTTCTTCCCTGCCAATTATCTTGCTTTTTCTCCTTTACCCAAGCTATAACTCTAATGACAACTCTCCATGAATTCATCTGAGGCACCTAGGATTGATTGTGTGTGTGTGTGTGTGTGTGTGTGTGTGTGTGTGTGTGTGTGCACCTTTATGTATTTACCAAATCGCCTGTGTTATTTTCAAGTCTCACTTAATTTTTTTTTTAATTAGAGGAAATTATGGGACCCTAGGCATTACATCAGAGGTCTATTGAATTTGTAAGAATACATGGACCATTACACAATATTTTTTTGGTGAAATTTCTGCATTTATTTTTCCACTCTTGGTAGGCAAAGCCATATTAAATTTGATGAACAGACTGGTTTTAAAATTTTAAATGTTCACAGACAGCAAATTTGTCTAGCAGAAGTCCCAGGGATTCATCTCACATTTTTCCTGGGTTTGCCACCATATCTCTCCCCAGGGCAGACCTAGAGACCAGATACTGAAAGAAGTTCACATTTCTGTTTCTTTTCCATTTTAGTTAAATGAAAATCTCAGAATTTCAGAGAATCCCCCCCTCCGCCCCCAACAACTGTAACTAATTACAAAGGAATCAAGAAAAAACTTTCAGGTAAAAAATGACCAATGAAATAAATCAATAGAGAGATCAGTGTAGGAGTTTTACACTTAAGTATAACTTTGAAAAGCAGATAAGGTGTTTTCAGAAAGAATCTCGGTTGTGACTACAAAACTGGGCATAAAATAACAAAATTAAAACAAAAAAATCTACTCAAATAACTGGATTGACTGATTTTTCTGTTGAACTGAGCTGTTATGACTTTGCAAAAATGTTTCCTAAATTATTTAGAGTTTTATGTGTTTGCTCCTTTCTTTTGATCCATTTTTATCCAAATTATATATATATATATATATATATATATATATATATATGTATTGTGTATATTATTTAGAATTATCTATTTATATATTTAAAATAATTTTTATCCAAATTATAAACTAGCTGCTTATCATATGTCAAATGTAAAACTTTTTCCTTCCATTTAGATATATCATTCCATAGATTTCCAATCAGTTCTGTGACAACACCAGATTCTGATCACTCATAATGACTCTAAGATCTCAGGCAACATCTTGAGGAAGAAGGCAGGTGCGAGGGAACTGTCTCTCACAAAATATTAATGACTTCTGTTGTTCCCATTCAGGTGGGAAATTCTTATCTGAATCATTTTCCCCCTCCACCTCCCACCTCCTACATACTACAAAAGACCATCAAATCTCCTGTAAGCACTCAGATTAAAGAGGATATTACATGTAAAACACTTTATTTATAAAAAAATTAATGAATGATAACAATGATGATAACCACAAGAGTTAACTATTGTTTAGCACATTAAGACTTGCAAAGCACTTTACATTTATTACTTTATTTGATTCTGTTTGCAACCCTTAAAAATGGAGGCGTTTGTAATACCCATTTTACAGATGAGGATTGAGGCTAGGAGAGGTAAATGATTTTTCCTAGCATCATAAAACTAGAAAACATCTGTTGCAAATTCAAACACAGGTCTTCCTGACTACAAGTTTGAAACTTTATCCAGTTGTGACCTGTATCTTTAGCAAAATGAAGATCCCTTTTCAATGGTTCAATAGTCTCCAAAACATGCAGTCAAAAACTTAAAATGGTCTCACCAGCAACATAAATGATTCAGTATTGTTGCTGGCTCAGGACTCCTATTTGCATCAATTCTTCCCTGAGTCTAAATCTCTTGTGTTTCTTTTCAAATGGTGGGAGCCTTGATATCAAGTCACTTCTTGAACTCATTTGCAGTGCTCCTAGTTTTTTGGTAATGGTATGATAGTTCATGCTGCCTCTTCTCAAAAAATGAGATTTTTCTATATACACAGTTCGTAACTTCAGCTGATTACTTATAATCTGGAACTCCATTAACACATACTTGCTTAACCTCTATCAGAACATGCCTGCTTATAGCTTTACTTTAATTTTTGTTGTTTTTAAACTCAGTACTTTTTAAATTTTTAAACCTTTTAAACTCTCTTCCTCCTGTCTGATACTTTATTTTTTTTTACTTTTTACTCTTTATTTTTTAACTTTCAGGGAATATGAAGAATAAAATAAAGGTTTTGTATATCTATAATCCAACAATTTATTTCATTAGAAAAAATATTAAATAGAACTAGCTCAAGACTGGGTAACTCCTAGCATAAAAATTCTGGGAAAATATTTTAAAATTTATATTATTTAATTAAATGTAGATCACTTCTATATGTTTGGGGAAAGCAATATATTTTGCAAGTTATCTAAAGCCCAATTGTAATACTGTTCAAAAATTATTTTAGGTGATCTACATTTTATGAACCCTAGGAATATTTTTTAAATATTATATTTCTACAATTAAATATACAATTTAATCCATTTTAGTAATGTTATACTACTTCATTGCAATATTAATAGAAGGGACACTGAAAATAAAACACCAACAAGTTTTAAGGCCTTTCATGGTGGAGAGACAAAAAGGGACCTGAAAATAGACTACATGTTATCAAGGATGACTTCAACAGAAGAAGGAATTTAAATCTTGGTACTCAATGTATAGAGGTCCAACTCTAGATTCAGGGATACTTGAGTTCAAATACTTTCTCAGATACTTACTACATGAATGATCCTGGACTGGTCACTTAATTGCTGTTTGTCTCAATTTCCCCATCTGTAAAATCAGGATAATAATAATACCTGCCTCCCATGGTTGTTAAAAGGATAAAATGAGATAATATTTGTGATGTGTTTGCAAACACTAAAGTTCTATAATATGATTTCCTATCATTATCATCATGCTTATCATCAATCATCAATATACAATAATTAACTATCATCATCATCATCGTGATAACAATAATACTTAGTCATCCAGAGAAAGAACTGATAAATAAAAGTATGTATGTAATGAATTTACATATATGCAAAAATTTATACATATCTATGTAAACATACATACATAAATATACATTTTTTGTCAGAAGGGAAGAAAAAAGAAATTTATATGATAAAGTTATCATATATTCAAAAGGTATAGCAAGTTACATATAATTGAACTGCAGTTTCAAGTGCAATCATCTTTTATTCTCTTATGCTACTGAAATGTTTATTTTGTCTTATAAATTAAAAATTTAATTTAATTAAAAAATATTCAATCATCGAAAAGATACCAACCAGGAAAAAAAGGTATTCAGAAAAGGATGTGGGTTGGTTTATATAGTGAAAATAATTGTTAATTAGTTCAAGCTGATGGCTAAACTACTGTCTGCATCATGTAAGGAGATCTCCAGGAAGAGCACCAGTACATTGAGGGGATCTACAAAAGAAGATTTTTGGGAAAATATAGAAAAGTCTCAAATAGAATGACTAGTAAGTGAGTTGAGATAGTGAATATAGAAATTCTAAAATTAAAAAAAATATAAAAGACCAGTATGCTAGGTAGTGGAGGACTTTCAATGCCAGCTAAAATGTTTCAACTTTACTTTGAAGGCAATGGAGAGCTAGAGAAATATTTTGTGCAGCTAAGTGTCTTGATTTTTCTGTGTATGAAAAGACTTGTCTGGAAGAATTGTGAATGATGATCTAGAGGTTAGAAGCAAAGGAAGTGAGAAGATCTAAGAACTTTGCTTTAGTATAGTCAGTAGTGAGGGTCTGATGACAATGGGAATTGAGAGGAGTGATTGAATTCAAGAGAAGGAATTGTAAGGCTATGGTAATTCCTTGAATTTGAGGTAACAAAGGGGAATTTCAGAAGTAGCCCCAAAATTAAAAGCAATGGGGGACTGAATGGATGTTGATGAGACAAATAAAAATTATAAAGGTAGAAAGAGAAAGAGATTAAAGGGAAAGGTAGGGAGCTCAGTTTGGGACAAGTTAAGTTTGAGGTGTCAATAGAATGAATCTGTACAGATATCCTTAAGAGCTATAGGCTTGGAGCTCTCAAAAAAAGGAACATGTTTAACTTATTTTAGAAGAGATCAATATCTATAGACAACAGGAAGGACTGGAAATATGATCTCAAGAAAATAGGGTCAGGGCAGCTAGGTGGTACAGTGGATAGGGCACTGGCCCTGGAATCAGGAGGACCTGAGTTCAAATGTGACCTCAGATAATTAATAATTACCTAGCTGTGTGACCTTGGGCAAAGCACTTAACCCCATTGCCTTAATAAATTAAAAAAAAGAAGATAGGGTCACACAACTCTAGAATATCACTAATAGTTTCCCTGATGAAGAGTGATCTTTGCCCTCAAAGAACTTCAGTTCTATTTAGATTAATTTCCATTCCATTCTAAGTCCTATAGGCTTATCGTATTTGAATAAAATGAAAATGCAATTATTACATTTGATGGTAATAATCTTTGGAATATATATGATATTCTAGCAATGCTACCAAATCTCAGAATATTAAGAAATCGTTCTTTTGTTGTTACCCAGATTATCACTCACATTCTCTAATGGATGTGAATGGCTTTTGACTAGATGGCTTTTGACTTCTTCCAAAAATTAAATCAATAATCAAGGCTATTATACTAAAGATCTATCATCCTAAAGGTTTGACTGTTAAAAGCCTCAATTAATAAAAAGAACAAACCTTAGGGGACTGGGTCATATGGATATGAAGGCATGTTGTAATGTAATTGTAAGCTTTGAAATTCTGGGGATGAAATATCTGAAACAATTTTTTTAAAGAATAAAGAAGACAAGAATTTGTAATACAGCACAAAGTTAGTTTGTGCTTAATAGGTCAGAACTTTTAAAAAAGGAGTTGACATGCTATTACTTTCTTTTTTACTATATGTACCCCATCCCTTTCCTCATCTCTTCAAATCTAGGCACACAATTGTTCTAAAACAATCTCTTATAAAATGCTACTAACTATTTTATGATACCCTTACTTAACTATGTGAGGCAATAAGCAACCTATCTCATGTGGGCTTGTAAAAAATTTCCTTTCCTAAAAGAAGATAAAGGCAAATTATTTCTAAACTTGCTCCTAATTGACTTGATTTATAAATACACACAATACTAGCTTAATTATTTGGAACCATTCTAAGAGTTTTTAATGTTTTATGATTGAATACCAGCTGGAATTGTGAAGATTACAAACTATGAAAGAAAATAATTCCAACCATTAGGAATGGCATCCTACACTAAATTACTATTTGAATGACTAGTCATAGCATGAAGAAGAAAACAGAATTTTTCAGGTCCTATCAAGTTAGAAGGGGTTTTGATTTGAAAGGCCATAATCTATGGTTAGATAATCATCCTAGAGAAGTTAAAGTAGCTTGTCACCTAATTGGAGTCAGTATGATGATGTTTTTGACTGAAGCAGCACATTAAGACTACCTACTGTAATGTAAAGAATTTACCAGCTGAATTAGTAGGATTGCTCACATCACAGAAATCACTGATCCTTAATATAAGAATCAGTGGGTTTGGCGATTACCTAAATTCTTTAAACTCTATAAAAATAAGAAAGGAATCCCTTACAGATACATTTAAATTAACTGGTAGACTTTTAATATTAATCTAGTAAACTTCATACTTGAAGCTATTTATGTCTTTGTGATAATCTGAAATATTTTATCAACATGCATTTATTGAGTCTAATAAATACTTGGCACTGTGCTAATAATTGAAGATATGAAGAAAACAAAAAGAACTTGTTTTGGGGGAAATCAAGACAATTTTTGTAGAAGATGGAATTTTAGTTGGGAAGTGGAAAGAAGTCAGGGTGGGCAAGAGGTGGAGATAAGGAAAAAGAGAATTCCAGACATGGGGGCAGGGGGAGAGCTCAAGTTAAAATGTTGGTTTAAAATTCACATAGACTTCAGGAAACAGGACAATAGGAAAACACTGTAAATGCCCAAGGACCCAGAGGAAAGGAATTTGATAGCTCTTGGTATCCTTAGTACATCTTTGGGACTTTTCTAGTATATATAAGCTGTTTATCTTTGACCTTTCATTATCTTTCTGTGGTACAAAACACATATATAAGGTTAACCTGATTATATTAGTGATTACTTCTCCATGTAATTAAATACTGTGTGATTATAACATAATAAGGTTCTTTGAGACTGAGTTTTAAAGAAATATGCAATAATATGTCTAAATGAGGTAATGTAATATATTGGAAAAGTCCCTTCAATTCAATTCAGTGAAATTCTATTCAACAAATATTTATTATGTTTCTACTTTTCAAGGCATTGTGCCCAATAAGCACTGGAGATACAGAGATAAAAATAAAATTGTCCCTGCACTCAAAGAACTTACATTATGCTTACATTAATTATCATCCTACTCTAAGTCCTATATAGACTTACATGTAAATATCATATTTGAATGTAATAGCCTTTTTGACTATTAAAGAATATACTATTTCATCAATGCTGCCAAGGCTCAGAATAGTTAAGAAATCCCTCTTTTGATATCACACAGATTGATTACCTACCTTATCTAACATATCTGAATGACTGTTGACTCTTTCCAAAATCTTAATCAAACATTAAGGCTATAGAAGATATTTTCCTTAAATGTAGTAACTAAATTAACTCTACTTATTTATCTTGAATTGTTCAATATTTAGCTGTTGTTGCATAAGTAAAGCAATGTGTACTAAACTTTCCCATAGTGTATAGGAACCCTTTAGTCATTCTCCTTCCAAACCTCAATAGGGATGCATATTTAGTTGTATGCTAGAAATGAGCCATCCCCTTCTAGTGTTTACTATGAACAAAATAAAATCATGGCCTTAAAATGAAAAGAAACCTTTGAAACTGTCTAACATTAATATTATCAATACTCAAAAACTGGTAATATTTCTTTACAGCCCTCTGTCTTTATTACCAGGGCCCTTGACTAAGAAAAATACCTTATAGACCTGAACATCATAAATGAGTGAATGAATAAATGAATTAATGACAAAATACATTAATCATTTATTATGTTTCAGATACTGTCCTAATCATTGAGGTTACAGACACAAATAAGCAACACAACTCCTGCCTTCTAACAGGGAAGAAAAACAACACATAAAGAGAAATTGGTAGAGGTTACACACATTCAATGTTATGGTTTGGAAATGACTAGGAAATCATGTGGCAGCACACTTTTGGACAAGAAGCTCACTTATTCAATTGTTCTAAAAGACAAACTCTAGATTCTGGTGGAAAGAGAATGAGGAAGATGTGAAGAATATGGAGGATGATTAAAAATGTACACAGCATGGTACATGTCTTGGATGATTGATGGGCCTGTCCTCAGGCTTCCTAATATAAGTAAAGGAAATTGAGACCTAAAGAAAGGAGGCATAGCTTACTCAAAATCAAACAAGTAGTGTGAGGTAAAATCACAATTCAAACAAAGAACCTTTGATCCCCCAATCCATATTTTTTTTTAATTTTTCCTACTGCACCACTGAGTCTTAGCAAATATTTAGTGAAAAAGCAAGAGAGTGAATTTTAAAGAATAAGCTATAGACACATAAAACAAATTCTAAAGTAGAGTTACAAAATGCTTCAATTATACAAAATGTATAATTACTTAACTACAGAGAAAGCCAATCAGGATGACTCTTTTAAAGGCAATTATTGTTGTTTAATTGTGATTTTACCTATTATATCTTTTGTGATCCCTTTTGTGATTTTCTTGGCAAAAGGTACTGGAGTGGTTTGCCATTTCTTTCTCCAGTTCATTTTAAAGATGAGGAAACTGAGGCAGCAAGGTTAAATGACTGGTCCTGGTCCACTCAACTAGTGTGTCTATTGTGACATAAGGCTACATTTGAATGTAAATCTTCCAGCATCCAGGCCTGGAGGTCTAATGGCCACTATACCCAGTAAATTTAAGTATATTAGGTGTTGTTTTGTTCTTTCTGAGTCTTTTACATTTTCTCATCATTCCTATGCTACTTTCTATATACATTTATTTTGTTTTATTTTTAATATAAAACAAGTTGCTACATCTGAACATAATATAATAACATTCCATTTTAAATATGATGAGCCAGTTAAAAGTTAAGAACAATGCATAATCTATCAATGAAGACCAGGAAATGGAAGCACTGTGACATGCTGGAAAGAAAGCTAAAGATAAAAATCAAAAGAGTTAGAACTAAAATTTTGTTTTGTTATTTGATCTTGAACAACTCATCTAACATTTTGAAGTCTCACTTTCCAAATTAATAAAATGAAAACTATAATTCTTGAACTGCAACAAGGATGTTGAGGATACCATGAGACATATGCACATATATATATATATATATCCAAATCCACAGAATCTCAGAAGAGACCTCAGAATCTAAACTATATGTTTATTACATCCCTGTCATCAACATTCTCACCATTAATAGCTTCAGCATCATCAACATTGGTATTAACAATTAATTGGAAAGTATTTATCAAATGTCTGCTATACTTCTGTCACTGTGCTGGCCACTAGTGATATAAAAGCACAACAAAAATATAAAATAATTCCTATTTTCAGGGAATTTTATAAGGGAAGACAACCTGTAGAGTTGTAAGTATATGTAGGATAAATATAAAAAGAAATATAATGAAATATCAATTACAAGGGAGGGAAAGAACTAGTATCCATGGGGATCAGAGGCAGCAGCTTTTTGGATATGATAATATTCAACCTGGGTCTTAAAAGACGTAAGGATTTTATGACATTGAGGGATTGGGTTCCATCATCATTATATCTCGATCTTCAATGCATCTGTGAGCTCACTGCTGTTTCTTAAGGATTTATAATGCAAGCCATATAGAAAGGTACTCTATTCTTGGTGCAGAAAGCAACTCATTCATGCTTCTTATGATAAAATCTTTGACCTTAGTTATCAATACACCTTTGCTCAAAGGATAAGTAACCAACATAAAGAAATTATATAAACAAGATAAAGATACAGACTTGATCTTTGAGATGTCATTGATACTCGATGGGATCAGATTCATTTTTGGGATATGGTTCTGGAAAGCAATACTTTCTTTATTCAAAAGAAATAGGTTTGCACTTTCCTTTCTGAAATTGCCTTCCATCTATTTTGTTTGTATCTTCGTGTACTTATATAATTACATGTTTTTTCTTCCATTACCATGTAAGCTCCTTGAGGGTAGGCACTGCTTTTATGTTTTTTTAGTTTTCTTTGTATCCTATATTTTGTTACAGTTCTTTGCTTGATGCAATTTAGCAAATGTTCATTGATTAATAGAGGATTGTAAATAGGCAAGTGAAATAGAAATGTCTATTAGGAAATATGCTTATGCTTTTAAGAGGAATCTAGAAACATGATGGAAAATTGAGCCTGGTGGGTAACATTTGCATAAAGCTCACAGATAAAAAGTGAGTTTTTATTTGAATAGATCTTTTATTTTCTGTTAAATATTTTCCTGGATACTGCTCCATTGTGGTCTACACTTCACACTGTTTAGCTATAGTCTATTACCTTCAGTTTCTGGCTCAAATGAATGCTCTGGCTATTTCTTCTTCATGCAAGATACATGTTCCTATTTAAAAACAAAATTAGACCCCCAAACTATAATTCCTTTTAAGTCAACATTTTGCCTTGGAACCAACAAAAAATCCTACTGAGATTTCCCATCTTGTTTATTGTTTGATTCAAAGTCTCTTCTCTCCAGTTTTCCTGCCCCATGAGCATCAAAGAGCAAAGTCCTCTTAGATACCTTCATCTCTCAACTTTATTTTCCCCCTTTAGATTCATGTCCTTATCTGAGGGCCTTGAATTCCTTTATCATAGTCTTCAGGCAAATTTATGGTATTCATTCTTAGAACTCCCATATGGAAGTTTGGCCCATACTTACTAAACCAGGGTTCCCTGGTTTTCGAATGCCGAGACTCCATTATTCTCTGTGAATAAGTGACTAGAGAAAAGGCATAAAACCATTGCAAAGAGTGGGAGGCAGGGGAAATAGCAAGGCCCCTGATCTGCTTTTTTCCTCCCTTATCTTTCTTATGTGGGTAAGACTATAGTAGATTTAAAACTCCTCCTTTACATTAGTGTAGAGAAGACTTAAGGAAGTTAATCCAGATATCTGTCCTTAAATGTTTGAAAGACAATGCCTTAAAAGAGTTTTTAAACTTGTTCTATTTGGGGGCAGCCAGGTGGAACAGTTGATAGGGTTGGCTTGTAGTCAGGAAGACCTGAGTTCAAATTTGGGCCTTCAAGGGTATTTTGTGTGGATCAAATGATAAAATATATCTAAAGTGGAGGAAGGAAGTGGAGAAGGAGTAAATATTTATTGAGACTATATAAATGTTGATTCCCTTACCTCTTCCCTTTTCTTCTTTCTAGGGTGCAAAACTAGGTATAATGGATAGAATTTGCAAAGAAATTAATCTAGGTTTTTTAGGTTCAAGGGAAAAGTAACAACAATAAACAATAATTACAATTAGAAATATGGAAGAGTGCAACTGATTGACTTGAAGATAATGATATTCCCTCTTTTGGAGGTCTGGAAACAAAGACGATATAATCACTTGGCTAGAATGACGTAGAAGTAATTCTTTTTTTTTTTAAATTTATTTTTTATTCTCATTTTGTACAAATGTTTTTTTACATTAATAAAATATTCTTGTTTACAAGTAAACAAAATACCCCTCCTCCCCCATGATTATAGATAGACTTGCTTGGGCGAAAAAAGTAAAGGGGAGAGAAAAAAATTAAAATAAAAAAATGATAGTAATAATTGCATGTATGGCCAGGTGGCGCAATGGATGAAGCACCAGCCCTGGAGCCATGAGCACCCCCTGGTAAATCCAACAATTACCCAGCCGTGTGACATGCAAGCCACTCAATCCCCACTGCCCTGCAAAAACCAAAAAAAAGAAAGGAAAAAAAAGACCCAAAATAAAATAAAATAGTAATAATAGTAGGGGTGGCAGACAGAACATTGGCCCTTGAGCCAGGAACACCTGGGTCCAAATACGGCCCCAGACACCCAAAGATCACCCTGCTATGTGGCCCCAGGCAGGCCATCCAGCCCCACTTGCCCTGCACCCTCCCCCAAATAATCATAACAAAAAATGTGCTTGAGTCTTTGTTCCAACACCAACAACTCTGTCATGGGTGGATCTCATTCTTTATGATAAGTCCATCACAAAAGTTACTTCCATATTTTTCCAAAGTTGCCATTGCTGATCGCAACTCCCTCCTTTCTTATTTCTCCACTACCATGTACTCTATTTTCTCTCTCCTTTCACTCTGACTCTGCTGTAGGGTCGCTGAGTGGCACAGCAGACAGATCCCTGGTCCTGGGTCCAAGAAGCCCTGAGCCCCCATACCACCCCTTAGGCCCAGAATCCACCTGGCCCTATGGTCCTGGGCAGGCCTTCCAATCCCAGCCCCTTGCAAGAAGTAAGAAAGAAAATGTGTTATATCTGGCCACTCTCCCCCCATGTTCCATTCTCTCCTCCTTTATTCACATCCCCACCCCTTCCCCCGGCTCCCCCGTCCTTCTTACTCCAGATGTCTATACCCCATTGAATATATTTGCTGTTTCCTCTCCTAGCCATCTCTGATGAGAGCAAAGGTTCCCTCATTCCCCCTTGCCTCCCCCCTTCCATATCATTGCAATAGCTCATTGTAATAAAAAAAATCTTATGTGAAATATCTTGGACTATTCCCCCTCTCCTTTTTCTTTCTCCCATTCCATTTCCTTTTTTTTCTATTGACTCCATTTTTACACCATATTTTATCTTCAAATTCAGCTTTCTCCTGTGTTTCAACTATAAAGGCTCCCTCTACCTGCTCTATTAACTGAGAAGGTTCATATGAGTATTATCAGTGTCATTTTTCTATGCAGGAATACATGCAGTTCATCATCATTAAGTCCCTCATATTTCCCCCCCTCTCCTCCAATCTCCATGCGTCACCTGAGTCCTGTATCTGAAGATCAAACCTTCCGTTCAGCTCTGGCCATTCCAAAAGGAACCTTTGAAATTCCCCTGGTTCATTGAAAATCCATCTTTTTCCCTGGAAGAGGACATTCAGCCTTGCTGGGTAGTTCATTCTTGGCTGCATTCTAAGCTCTTTTGCCTTCCGGTATATTGTATTCCAAGCCCTACGAGCTTCCAATGTAGCTGCTGCTAAGTCCTGTGTGATCCTGACTGCAGCTCCATGATATTTGAACTGTGTCCTTCTGGCTGCTTGTAATATTTTCTCTTTGACTTGGGAGTTCTGGAACTTGGCTATAATATTCCTAGGGGTTGGTTTTTTGGGATCTCTTTCTCTGGGGGATCGGTGGATTGTCTCCATTTCTATTTTGCCCTCTGCTTCTAGAATATCAGGGCAATTTTCCTGTAGTAATTCTTTGAAAATGATGTCAAGGCTCTTTTCCTGATCATGACTTTCAGGTATTCCAATAATTTTTAAATTATCTTTCCTAATTCTGTTTTCCATATCAGTTGTTTTTTCAGTGAGATATTTCACATTTTCTTCTAATTTTTCATTTTTTTGGTTTTGAAGTATTGATTCCTGATTTCTGGTAAATTCATCAATCTCCCTGAATTCTATTCTTTGTCTGAAGGATTTGTTCTTCTCAGAGAGTTTTCTTATCTCTTTTTCCATCTGGCCAATTTTTCTTTTTAAAGCATTCTTCTCCTCAATAACTTTTTGAACTGTTTTATCCATTTGACCTAAGCTGGTTTTTAGCATGCTATTTTCTTCAGCATTTTTTTGGATTTCCCTGACTAAGCTGCTGACTTCATTTTCATATTTTTCCTGCATCTCTCTCCTTTCTTTTCCCAGTTTTTCTTCCAACTCCCTCATTTTATTTTCAAAGTCTTTTTTGAGCTCTGTCATAGCCTGACCCCAATTTCTGTTTTTCTAGGAGTCTTTAGATGCAGGAGCTTGTGCTTCCTCATCTTCAGACTGAGTATTTTGATCCTTCTTGGGCTCATTTGCAAAATATTTCTCGATAGTCTTCCTTTTGTTTCTTTGCTTGCTCATTTTCCCAGCCTAAGCCTGTTTTTTGGGGGTGCTTCCTAAGGTTTTGGGACACTCCCACAAGGTTTTCAGTGTATGAGGCTCTGTCCTCCCTCCTGGTCTGTGAATGACCATAAGCACCCCCCTCTGCCACGGGGCCGAGGTGGGAGGGGCCCTGTTGTTCTATAGGGGGGCCTAGACTGGGATCAGGATCTGAATGTGGTCAGAACCCCAGCATCCTGTTCCAGAGGCAGAGGACAGAGCTCTGCAGTCTCTCTCTTCACTCCCCTCCCTCAGCTCAATGGGCTCATGCCCTGGAGGTTCCTGCTTACAGGCACCACCTGCTTCTGTTTCCTGGATCAGGACTGGGGAAAGACCATGCTGCTCGCTGTGTGCCCTGAGGGCTGGGCTCCATGTATTCACTCTGGCAGAGGTTCCCTGCTGTTCCCCCACTTTGTGCCTGGTGCTCCTTGAGGTGCAGTTCAGGAGACTCCCCTGCTGCTGTGAGTCTCGGCTCCCAGTGCCCTGGGGCTGCCTCCAGGAGGCTGAGGTTCTTTGGCTCTGGCAGGCCACCCCTCTGGCAGGCCACCCCTCTGGCAGGCCGCCCCTCCGACCCGGGGGAGCAGAGCCTTTCTGCTCTTTCCCAGGTTCCCTTGAGTAGGAGAACTGCCTCACTGGGTCCCTTTGTAGGTTCTGTCTCTCGAAAGTTTAGTTAGAGTCCTTAGCTGATGAATTTTATCAGAGAGCTCCTAAGACTCGATCCCTTCTAGTTGCCATCTTGGCTCCGCCACCCCCCCCCCCCCAATCAGAAGTAATTCTTGTTCAGGTATTAGTTGAACCGTATGGTCACAGAAGTCCTTCCAATTTTAAAATTGCCTCATTTTGTCATTCATTTTTATAATCTATAAATTCTCCTTGTAGACTCTATCCAGAGGTATTCCATTAATTTCTTTCTTTTCTTTTTACATATTGCATAGGAACCAATATAGCACTTGAAATATCCACCAAATAAGCATCATACTCAATGCAGGGCCAGTTGGCCTCCTTTACTCATAATTAATTTCTTACATGAATTCAAGAATGTGAATCAACACTGGCAATGTTCTACAATCCACAGTTTCTAGAATTCATTTATCCACTGGCTTTTGAGTCATTTATGATTTGATTTTTCAGAGATTGTGTAGTCCCATTTTATACAGTTGATGTATGGCTATATTATTACATTGAGACTATATCTCTATATAGACATAAATAGATATATAATGTTTCATAAATAATAGATATAGAACTGAAAGAAAACTTAGAAATCATCACATCTAACCTCTCAATTTTACAAATGAGATGAGATATAGCGAGTTTAAGTGACATAATCAGGGTCTGACCTTCTAAGTATCTTAAGCAGAATTTATACTGAGTCCTTGACTTCAATTTCATCACTAAAGCAAACTTTCTCTTCCCTCTCTGGACCTAAGCTTAGACTATTTCTAGTCTTAGATAATTGTCAGGGAACAATGATGGGTTAATGGATTATTCAGGGTTACATAGGCAATAGAAGACAATCAGTATGAAATGGCTTGCCAACCTTAAATCACTATACGCTCAGTTATTTTTTATGAACATTAACTCAGTTTTTCTGACTTTGAGGTAAGTCCTCCACTTATGAGGCTTTGTTACTATTTTTTGGTTTGTTTTTACAAGGCAATGGGGTTAAATGACTTGCCCAAGGTCACACAGCTAGGTAATTATTAAGTGTCTGAGTTCAGATTTGAAATCAGGTCCTTCTGAATCTAGGACCAGTGCTCTATTCACTGTGCCACCTAGTCACCCCCTATTTTACCTTTCATGGGGAGAAAAATGTGATCTTTTAAACATCATAATTCTCATTATTGAAAATCTCTATAGCTTACAATTTCAGATGTTCAGTCTACAACTGAGCTGTATTTTTTCAGTTTGTCAAACTATAAAAGTGCAATGAAATAATGGTTTTTGTTTTAATTTAAAAAGCAAATTTGTAAATTTAAATTTACATTTCTGATTCTGATAAAGTAAAAGAACAATTATAAAATCCATATATATTTGGAAGAAATATACCCAACAGATTCTTCCAATGGAATAATTTTCAGTCTAGGTCCTATTTTATCTCTGCCTAATATTAATAATTTAATATTACAAGTTCTTGGTTCTTAGTTAAAACCTCAATCTTAATGTCCAAGAGGAACATTCCACTTTTCCATCTTTCTTGTATTCTTCTGGGAAAATCTAGAACGTTAGTATTATTGCATTTGCCTATTACTTTAACCTTAAATAAGCAGGAGTGATTTTCACCATAGCAAATCTGGTATTTATCATTTTTGGCATCCTCAGTTCACAAATGAAATTTCCAGGAATGTTATGAAAGTGAGGTGTTGGTTTACAGTACAGCCCTGATTTACAGCACTAGAGTTCTGGCTTAAAAACAAAAAAGCCTACATGATAATTTGGCTTCTTTCTAATTTTTCTCTTCATTTGGAATCTTAATATAACTATAATGATTGTGATATTTGTATCTTAGGGAATTACTTTCAGAAATGCATATGCCTATTCTTTGGCCTTCACTGAAACTTGAAATACTAAGAAATCAATTAACTTTTCTCTCTTTCATTTAACTCCTTTCCTTATGTTTCTCCATCTTTGGATTTCAGGCCAACTCAGCAGCATTGGTATACTATAAAGAAACAGAATATGAAGTGTGATTATAGAAACATGTGATGAATACACAAGTCAAATTCTCGTATTAGTACCACTAAATTTATATCTCATCATATTTTCCAATCACCTAAATGAGGTGTTCAGTACAAAGTGCTATCATACATTTTGATTTCTGAGACTTACACACCTCTGAGGTAGGAAAAGTCAATATTATTTTGCTCTTTGTAGACTTAAGGCAACTGGCAACTGTGACTTGCACAAAACCACACAAAATAACAAAGGACCTTAAATTACAAATTTACTTTCCCTTCTATTACTTCATGCATTTTTCCTAATATAAATTCTTTGAATCTCTCAGTGTATGAATCTGATCATGTCTCTCTTTCCATTCATGCATTCAATTTCTTCTATAAACTGGTGCCACTAGATCTTACCAGTTTTATCCATACGCTTCTTCTCTATATATCTATTCTCTAGCAAAATAGAGTTACCTCCATCTTTTATGTCTTTCATATGATTTCCCACTTGTCAAGAATATCCTACTCTTTCCTGCCTTGACTCCATTGTGTTTAATTCTCATCCAACAGGTAATTACTACACAAAAAAGCTGGGATAATTGGGAGCTGGTTGTATCATTAAAAGGAAGAGGTCTGACAGAGGAACCTTACTTGAGAAAGAACATGATCTATAAGGACAATTTAATTAAAGTATCAGACTTTGCATATTATGCTTCCTAAGTAGATGTTACTGAGAGGAAATAACATTTAGAACAATTAGCAGGGATTGAGAGATGGAGCCCTGGGGGTAGGATGAGGAGTAGAAAACATTATTTTAAGTCATGATCTGACCCATAAAACAGGATACCATGCTGTGAAGAGAAAGAGTCCAAGGGTATCAAATCACAAGCGATAGATGTTATGATAGAATTCATGATGGAGATATCAAGCTAAATGGTCTCAGTCTAAACAAGTCAAATATGCAGGAATGAACTATTTTCTGCTATTTCTCTGATCAAAATAAAATGAAGCAAGATACTAACATTTTTTTTCTTGTTCAACTTCATCAAAATTTCATATTAAATCCAGTTCTACACTGCCTCCCCTCACCAAGAATTCCAGGTTCTTGCTTGTTTCAAAAATGGATAAGTAGCCATGATAGTAGTTTGTTGCCTTTAACAATATAAGCAGTTCATATTGTTGAGTATATCTACCCTTTACAAGAATCACATTGCACTCCTAGGATACCTTCAAGTATGTGACAAGGTACTGAGTTAACACAGTAAAGATGGTGAGATATTGAAATATGTTGCAACAAGCCTGCTCTTTTTCCCACCAGGATTCTTGGTAGTCATATAATTAAATATATTTTTATATATACATAAATATATATTTACATATGCATATATATGTTTCACTAATGTCTTCTGGTTATCACCAAAGTTTCCCATGTAAGAGTCATTTCATATGACAAATAGTATTTTTAGGAAAAAAAGAAAACAACAAAATTGTTGGATACATTGAGAAAGTTTGAAAATAAGTGCAGTATGTAATACCTGTAGAACTTCACCTTACAGAAAAAAGTAGGTTAGGGGGTGTTTTCTCATATCTTCTCATTTGGGTCCCACTTGATCTTCATAATTTTGTTATATTTACTTTTGATATTTTTTGCTGTATACTTGTTCTTTACATTTACTTTTTCTTTTAGTTTTTGCAAGGCAATGGGGTTAAGTGGCTTGCCCAAGGCCACACAGTTAGGTAATTATTAGGTGTCTGAGACAGGATTTGAGCTCAGGTACTCCTGACTCCATGGCCAATGCTCTATCCACTGCACAACCTAGCCACCCCCCTCCATTTACTTTTTTATTGTAACTGTGTCTATTGCTTCTTTAGGTCTGCTTACTTCAGTCTTCATCCGTTCACATAGATCTTTTTACATTTCTATGTATTCTTATATTTTCTATAATTTCAGCACAGTAAAGCCTCAGTTATTTTGATTTGTATTTCTCTTAGTGGTATTTTGGAGACTTTATCATGTGGTGGTTAATAACGTTGAGGTTTTATTGAATAATGTGTGTACATATTCTTTTCATATATATATATATGTACTTACATATCAATATCTATATATCTTAGATTTCAAATCATTATCAAAGAAATTTATTATAAATATTTTCCCCATACATTCATTTCTATTCTTATCCTAGATGCAGTAATGTTTTCGATGAAGATTTTCAGTTTCAGGTAATCAAGGTTATTTATTTTACCTTTTGTAAAACTATCTATTTTTATTTGGTTCAGGATGTATCTTAACCATAGAAGTGAGAGGTGCATGATCTGTTTCTTCTTTAATGTTAAGGCCACATATCCAATGTGGTGCAAGGTGTTGGTTCAAATCAAATTTTTGCCATGCTTCTATGTTGCTTTTTTTTTTAGCATTTTCACTTATTTGTTTTTTAAAATTATACTTTACTTTGCACTTAGAGCTCATCTGTTTTTTCCTATGGAGGTGGATAAGTTTTTTTTCATTATGAGTATTTTGAAATTGTCTTGCATCACTTTATTGATCAGAATAACCCAGTCTTTCACAGTAAATTATCTTTACAACATTGTTATTACTATAAACAATGATCTTTCAAAATTTTCAATTCCCTTTGCTTTAGTTCATATAAGTCTTGAATTTTTTTCCTGAACGCCTTCCAACCTTGCCATTTCTTAATATCAAATGGTATCCCATCACAAGCATATGCCACAATTTGTTTACTCATTCCTCAAATGAGGATTATCCCCTCAATTTTCAATATTTTGCTATCACCAAAAGAACTACTATAATTTTTTTTGTACATAAAGGTATTTTTAATTTAAAAATAACTTTGGGGCAGCTAGGTGGCATGGTGTATAGAGCACTGGCCTTGGAGTCAGGAGTACCTGAGTTCAAAACCGGCCTCAGACACTTAATAATTACCTGGCTGTGGGGCCTTGGGCAAGCCACTTAACCCCATTTGCCTTGCTAAAATATAAAAAAAAATAACTTTCCAGTAAAGCCCTAGTAGTGATATTATTAGATGAAAGTATATGGACAATTTTATAGACTTTTGGGTATAGTTCCAGATTTTTCTCCAGGATGATTGGATCAATTTACTATAACATAACAGTTCATCAATGTAATAATTTTTCCTCATGCCCTCTAACATTTGTCATTTCTGATAGATGGTGTCTCAGAGTTTTTTTTTCAATTTGTCTTTCTCTAATCAACAGTGTTTTAGAGATTTTCTTTTCCCCCCCAAAATATAGCTTTAATTTCTTTTTTTTCTAAAAATCGCCTGTTCAAATCCTTTGACGAGGATTGCACAATGAACCTTAGTTTTGCAAATTTTACTCAGTTCTCCATATATTTGAGAAATGAAGCTTTTATCAGAGAAACTTGCAATAAACTTTTTGCTATTACTTCATTGTCCTAGGTACATCTTAGAAAAATGTAGCTTCTATGATAATCTCCTTCAATTAGGTCTATTTTTTTAATTTTTTCTTTATCTGAGATCATATTTGCTATCCCTGACCTTTTCACATCAACAAAACAATAATAGACTGCTCTAACCCTTCATGTCCACTCATGTGCCTCTTTCTGTCCAAAGTGTGTCTCTTACATACAACATATTGTTGAATTATGGTTTCTTTTCCATTCACATTCACAGTTTTATTGTCATTATATATGCATTTTCCTCCATTACATTTCCCTCTGTTTATCCTTTCTTCTCTTTTCATTCTAATCCTTCTCAAAAGTCTTTCTTGCTTCTGACCACTGTCTTTCCCAATCCCCCCTTTTTTATCTTTTCCCCATGTTTCTTATCCTTTACCCCTTATCTTTCCCTAATGGCTAAGAGACATTTCTATGCACAGCTGAGTATATATAAATATTCTTCACTCTTTGAACCAATTCAGATGAGATTTATATTTAATAGATCCCAACTCCTATTTTCTCCTCTACTATTGAAACTCTTCTTCAGCACCTTTTTTATGTGAGAAAAATTGCCCCCAATACCGCTCCTTTCCTCTTTCTCCCAGAATATCCCTTTTTCTTATTTTCTTATCTTATTTTCTATTTTTAAGGATTTTTACAGCATAAGACTCACATTCATGCCCTCAGTCTATGCTACTCTTAATAGATCTACTACTGATAAAATTCATGACTTAAAGATACATTTAACTTTCCATATAGGAATAAAAATACTTTTGTAATCTGCAACTTGATAATTTACTCTGTTATTACCTCTGCTTATTATTTGAAGTTTTCCAAGTTGATCATAATATGAAAACAGGTATAGTTTTATTTCCCCTTCACCTATATTTATTCCTTTTCACTTGTTTTAGTGCTAATCCTAGCCTTTCTATAATTACATTAAATAACAGTGGGAAGCATGGACAATCATTGTTTCCCTCCTGAATTTATTGGAAAAGGTGCTAGGGTTTTCCATACTATATGATAATTGCTTTAGTTTAGATGGCTTCTTTTTATGATATAAAATGCCTATACTTTGTAGTTATTTTTAGCATAAAATTTGTACTTTATTAAATTCTTTATAATGCATCTTTTGAAATTATCGTGTGATTTTAGATTTTTTAATTTTAATATGATTACTTTTGATGATTATTTTTTAATGTTGAACCATTTTTCCATCTGTGGTATGAATTTGACTTGATGATAATGAATGCTTTCTTGGATGAATCACTGTAATCTGATGAAATTTTGTTTAAAATTTTAATATCAATGTTCTTTAATGATCTTGGTCTATACTTTTCTTTCCATATTTTATTTTTCTTATTTTATGTATTAGGATTAATTTTTTCATAAAAGGATTATGATAGCATTATTTCTTTCTCAGTTTTTGGCAATAATTTGTGAAATGTGGGTACTACTTGTTATTTCAAAGATTGATAGAATTATCCTGTAAATACAACTTTTAGAATATTTTTTAAAATCATGATATTTATGATTATCTGATCTTCTGATAGTTTGGATATTTTATAGTTTTGAAGAAATTTTTCTATTTCTTTTGTGTCCTCAGCATATAACTATATATGATATGTTGTTTTTAAATTTTATTTTATTTTGAATTTAAGAAATGAAGCAAGCATATGCATAACATACCAAAATAGAAAAATAAAATGGATGTACATAAAACCCAAATCTATTATGTGCAACTTGCCATTACTTTTAAGTATATAATAAAGTTATAATGTACCTTTTTTGTACTCTTTTTTCTTACCTCTTCCCCAACTCAAGAGATGACTACTATTAGATATAAATATTTTAAACCATTCTATACATGCTTCTATTTATTGTTTTTTTCCTCTGGATGAAAAAAATAGTGTCTTTCTGCATATGTCCTTTGTAATTAATATGGGAATTCATCATAGTCAAAATGATTTAGTCACCCAAAGTTGTTCTTAAAACAATATTGTTAATACATACAATGTTTTCTTGGTTCTGCTCATTTCATTCTTCATTATTTCATGCTAGACATAATATGTTCCAATTATTCTTTAATTTATTCTGTTTTTCTGTGATTTTACTTTGCTTATTTGTGATTTTTTAAAAAAATTTAAATTTCTTAAATTTATTTTTATTGATTTGATTTTTTTAGTCACATGTTTTAAAGAAGTGAAAATAATGGTGGTTGTTTTATTGTATCTGTGACCACAAAAAATTCCAGAAAACAGACTGCAGGTTTTTACACAGGTCCATGTAATCTACTGTCAGAGTGTCTTGGCAGAGGTGTAGAAGTGTTCAATAAGTCCTCTTAAGAGGTACAAGAGACCATCAGAAATTGTTCCTGGGGGCGGCTAGGTGGTGCATTGGATAGAGCACTGGCCCTAGAGTCAGGAGTACCTGAGTTAATTACCTAGCTTTGTGGCCTTGAGCAAGCCACTTAACCCCCATTGCCTTTCTAAAACTAAAAAAAAAAAAGAAATAAAAAGAAAAAGAAATTGTTCCTAATTAGGATGTAGTAGTTTTGATATTGTGACCATAGAATTCTAGAAATATTTTATCTAAAGTATCTTCTATCCCAATCCCTTCATTTACAGATAAGGATAATGAATACCAATGTGGTTAAATAATTTCTAAAAAAGACATGAAGGTAATTCATAACAGAAATATGGATCCTTTGGTGATGAATCTGAACTTCCTTTGATTGGATCATGGATTGCAGGATATTTCCTTGGGGTGGAAACCAATACCTTCATTTTTACAGATTAAAAACTGACAATGATAAATATTATAGGTCAATTTCCAAAGTCATTTTCCCATTAAGAATCTAAGATGAGATTCAAACTTGTTTACTTGACTCTAAATGTTATGTTTTACCCACCACAAAAAAGTTTTATATCATTATATCATGTTATATGATTGGGTCTGAGTATCTTGTCCCTATGACTGAAAATGCTGAATGTTTTCCCAAGGTTGATGATCCTTGCTTCTCTTTTGTATATATGGTGGAGCTCCACAAAGGAAAATAGGAGCACCAAGCATATGAATCTCTTCTACTACAGCATATTTTCTTATTTATGAGGACATATTTGCATTCCTCTTCAGCAAATCACGGGAGCGAGAATTCCATGTCCTCCTCCAATAATTATACTTCTTTTACTCAGCAGTTTGTTGGTAGTGAAATAGTTACTAAAGATCCAGATCATATCAGCATCTTATCATCTTATTGTATGTTGCTCTCTCCACCCTTTTCAATAACATATATACTTCTCTTTTGTTGGAGGGGAATGCAATGGGTTTAAGTGACTTGTCCAAGGTCACACAGGTAGGTAAGTATTAAGTGTCTGAGGCTGGATTTGAATTCCTGACTCTAAGACTGGTGCTCTATCCACTGCACCACCCAGCTGCCCCCAACATATATGCTTTTTGAGGGTAAGGGCTTTAATATTTTTTGTCTTTCAATCATCCAATTCTAATACAGGGTTTGGCACATAGTATGAATTTAATAATGCTTACTGATATATTAATAGAGAGTAAGGTCCTTGTAGAAGTCAAATTCTGCCCATCTAGGTTACTAGCTCTTGAAATCCTGAGTTCATGAATCTCTTAAAAAATTTTTTCAATGCATTGAATAAATAAAATTCCATAGCCTGATAGCAGAGATTGGATATGGAAAGTCATCTTCCATTTGTTTCCTTCTAGCATTCAGATCATAGCTGTTTGCCTCTTGAACCTCACTGCCTCTATTGGCTCGTCCAACAGGTCTCTTTATCAAAGATTTATCAAGGTTTAAGGATGTTCCTATAATCTTTTTTTTTTCTTTTTAAAAACATTTTATTTAAAAGGGATCAAAATAATAGATGTTTTGTTCCTATAATCTTAGATTCTCCTTACTATCTGAATGACTCTTGCCAAGTCAGTTAATCTCTTAAGGCCTCAGTTTTTATACAATAATTATTAATAATAATAATACCTAACTTTATATTATGTATATATTCCTTCAATGTTTGCAAATATCTAACATACACACACACACACATATATATATGTATACATTAAATATATATAGTCCTTTAAGGTTTGCAAAATATTTTACTTATATTATTACCTTATTTGATTATCACAGCAAACCTATGAAATAGTGTTTTTTATTATCCTCTTATTACAAATGAGAAAATTGATGCTGAGAGAATTTGTTTCTTTTCTTGAATCAAACAATTAATAATCACCTAAAGCAGAAATTGAATTCACGTTTTCCTGACTTCATGTATTACTCTCTTGCCTCTATGCTTACCTGTCTGCATATGTATAAAATTATGGGATTAGCTAGATATCTGACATTTCTTTTATCTCAAAATCACTGATCCTTACTCTGTTTGGATAAGTCACTGCAGGGATCCTAAGGGAGTGTTAAAGGACAAATCAAGGATCTTTTACTGGGTCCTTTTTTGAAGCTTCAATTTTAATTGATCAGTTGACTTGACCAGGTAACATTAGTTCCCCAAGAACTAGTTTAATTGACCATCCATATGTTCTTTAAGTTGGCATTTCTTATTGTGGCTGCTGTAATCCTAAACATTCTTAAAATCATGGTATAAGACAAGGAGCTCTGTTTGAGGTGCAGCAGAGCAGGGGTCACAGCTGGATAATTTAAGCAATATGCCTGGTGATTTGCTCCAGGGAAGGAATGGTCCTGGGAAAATGGGAGCAGACCTTGGCCTCCTGTAACCCCATGCTATTGCTAAATTGTGCAATAATAGTCAAAGTATCCCCAAGAAGGGTGAATGATTACTGATTTCTTTGGACAATAGCTCTTTACTTAAGCCCCCAAGGAAAACAACAATAGATTAGCAATATATATTGTTAATCTATTGTTATATCTATATCTATATCTATATCTATATCTATATCTATATCTATATCTATATCTATATCTATATCTGTATCTATCTGTATCTATATCTATATCTATATCTATATCTATATCTATATCTATATCTATATCTATATCTATATCTATATCTATATCTATATCTATATCTATATCTATATCTATATCTATATCTATCTATATATGTTGAAATTGAATGTCCACTAACAGCCAATAGAAAGAAGGAGTTTAAAATCATGTAGAATTTTAGATATCTGCCCTTAGGGAACTACAACATGATAAAATTGCTAATTAGATTTAGAGAAGCTAAGTACTATTTCACTTTTCTTCAAAAAGGTAAATAGACATAATATGGGTTCTCCAAAGTGAAAGATTTCTTCACAAGTCTTTTTAAAGAGAAACAAGTGGATTAAAAAAAAATGTCATAAGAGGTGTTTTTTTCTTTGACAAGCTAGCACCATAAGACAATGTAGCTGCACAGGAAAGAATGAAAATTTTCAAGTAAATATATCTGCTCATGACTTGGGAAGTATCTTTATGACTTAAACTCTTTCTATATAAATAGAAACCTATAAGATATTCATGAGCATTTCAGAATCTATGGGCTTTCTATGTCCTATATAGAAATGACGCCTAGCTGTTTTGAGTTTCTTTTTTTTGCAAGTCAATGGGGTTAACTGACTTACCTAATGTCACACAGCTAAGTAATTATTAAGAATCTGAGTCTTGATTTGACCTCAGATACTCCTGACTCCAGGGTTAGTGCTGTATCCATTGCACCACCTAGTTGCACCTACTTTGAAATCTAAAGATAGAAAAGACACCCCATATTGTTAGAGTAGCATTTCTATGGAGAGATGCCCAGAAAATGATCGGATGATGAAAAGGTAAAGTAGTTATATGATCCTACTGATGGTAAAATGGAAACAAACAATATTTATTCAAAAAATATAGCATAACGTGACAAATTTCACAAGTTTTCTATATGGTTTTAAAATGATGAATTCAAATTAAGTCCGGAAAGATGTCTCAGTTTTAGTAATAACCTCCTTCCCTCAGAAAATCCCCTACAAATTGAGCAAAAATAGTAAGATAACAAGAAGAAAATTGAAAGAATCCAATACAAGGTATTTATTCTGAAAGAAATATGACAGATAACTCATCAATCAGATTGTCACTCATTGTGATCCAGAGCCCCATATATCTTCAATTGTTCTTCATTCCAGGGAGGCAAGTCTGGACTGGGATAGTGTGAGTCCAGATATCTTTATGGCAGTTAAGTTTTAGGCACTGGCTTTTGAAGTTAAACCCTTCTTAGTGTGGCCCAGGATGCTCCTAGGGCAAGTTGAAACAAGTAATTCAGAGCAGTTTTGAGGTTGAAAAGAAAGGAAAATATGTCATTTAAGAGGAATAGTTAGATAGACAATCAGACAGAGGCATACAGACAGACAGACAGACACAGACAGACAGATAGATAAATAGATAGGTAAATGATAGATGCATAGATAGGTAGAAGAGAGTATGGAGAATAGTGGAGCTGAGAGCTTTAGGGCTAATTATAGTAATTTAATATGTAACATAGTTGATTCTGGCCTCCCTTTCTTGGAGTTCTTATTGTTATTTTTACCCATTCAGGGCTCTCTATTGAGGAAGTTGGTGAATCTCCTTTCTCTACTATCAGTTAAATTCCTCACTGACCATGTTCTCTACATTTTAGTACTCTCCATTATTACTCCACAGAGTGCTAATGTTGGTCCTTCATTTCTCAAAGAAGACCATGACATCAGGGAGATGATGCCATGACAATCACATGAATTGAGTTTTGAGTATGCTAAAATATCAGTCTCACTTTCTCCTCCAGAACCACCTGGGTCCAGTGGCCAGATATGAATCAGGATGACTGGAAATGGATGCGAGACCCTGGATGTGAGGCAGTCTGGATTAAGTGACTTGCCCAAAATCATACAACTAGTGAGAATTGAGTGTCTGAGGTCAGATTTGAACTGTCATCCTCCTGATTCCAAGACCAGTACTCTATCCACTATGCCATCTAGATGCCCCCCCCACAGAAAAAAAATGCCAGTACTATCCAACCCCTTAAAAATCACATTAGCTTTTACAAATGAACAGTTCAAATATACATATAGTTTCTCCATAGGTTGGGGGCATACTCCCCCCTCCCTTACATTACTTTGTTCTTTGTTTTGATGGGGTCAGGGAAGGCCAGAGATTAGATTTGCAAATTAGTTCAGTTTCTACATAGTATTCATCTTTACAAGTTAAAGTCCAAAGTTGCTATGTTTGAAGTCCCAGGACTTACTCCTCAGGACCTTGATGGTGGTCTTGCTGTAACACCCTAGGTAGATTTCTGGATGCCTGCATTTCTGTTATTTGAACTCTCAGGTTGGATCAGAGTGTGAACAACTTTCTCCTAGAATGTAAAAGAACAAAGAGTTCTGTTTCTCAGGAGCCACATGACTTCAGTGTGGGCAAGGTTTAGAATGAAAGCCTAAGACCTTTCTCTTGTAATGCCTGAAAAAATCAGCTATTCTTTCAACTCTACCACTGGCTCTGTATCAGGTGATTATAAAGATACTTAAAGCTATGGCTAAACAATCAAATGAAAAAAAGCTGGTTTATCAATCAAGAGGTAAGCCACTGTAGATCTAGTCCATGGATGCTTCAGTCTTTCAGTCTCCCAAGAACAATCCCCTACCATCGTTCGTGTTAATGATACCAACTTGTGGTCTGGGCATGTTTCAAATATCTCATTTAAATATTATATGGGAAGAATTGGACAATCAGCATATGTTGTGAAAGAAAGGGGGAGGAAACACTTAAATGAAAAAAGTTCAAGATTGCATTAGTGATTTTCTAGGGAATCTTTCTCATCTCTTTTAAGACATTGTCAAGAGTCACCCTTTAAAGACCAATGAATGAAAGATTACTATGAGAGTATAATGTATTTATGACAAAAAAAAATGACAAGAAAGCTAAAACTTGTAATGCACTGAGTTTGGGGAGGGAAGATAAATACCACAAAAAGTGGTTTGCTTAGCTATTTTGGGAGAAAAAGGAGAATTAGATAAGGATGAGACTTTTTGCTAGAGTGGATGTGACAATGAGAACCAGTTAGACAGAGAAGGAAATAGTGGTCAAACTTTCTTTTTCTTTTCTTTTCTTTATTAAGGAGAACAACCTTTGCATTGGAAACTACAGAACAAAATGATTAATAGAGTTCATCCTCAAGGTAAGTAAGATAGTTCTAGCTGCCCTTGATAAAATTAAATCAGCTGACTCAGACAAACTCTATCTCTGGGTACTGAAAGAACTGACAAATATGAGTGCTTAGCCACTATCAATAAAATGTGATTGATCATAGAAAACAAGAGAGGTGTCAAAAGATTCTCAAATAGTAAATATTTTTCCAATTCTATATAATTAAAAATAAAAGGAAAGAAAACAGTATACCAAAAAACTGGGCAATAAGCATGATTATAACTCATAGGTAGATTTTAGAATGGATCATTAAAGAAATGACTAGGAAGCAATTAGAAAGGCAAGTGATGATTATAAAGGGCCAACATGGGTTTCATCACAAATGGATCATACCAAAATAACCTATTTTTTCCTTCCTTTTAAGGACTACTAACTTAGTAGATAAGGCAAATGCTATTAATATAATTTAACTAGGTTTTTAGTAACATTTTTGATAAAGCATCTCATACTACCCTTAAAGAAAAATGGAAAAGTATTGGGAAGACAGTAAGATATTTTCAGAATTGATTGTATGACCAGATTTAAAGAGTAGTTGTAGGTCGTTATAGAACATTATGCACACACACACACACACACACACACGTATATGTATATGTATATGTATATGTATATGTATATGTATATGTATATGTATATGTATATGTATATGTATATATCAGAATATTGCTAATGGAGGATTCCACTGGTCTATGGTTGACCTGGTATTTTGTAACTTTTTCCACTCAGTGACTTGATTCAAGGCATAAATCATATATTCATCAGATATTAAGTAGATTACCCAAAAATGAGAGTGTTAGTTAATTGAATCAAGATCTAAAGAAATGAGCTAAAATTGAAAGAATGAAATTAAAATAAAATAATTGTGAAGGCCTGAACTATCTTAAAAATCTACTTGAACATTGCAAGATAATTAGGCATGAATAAACAGTATTTTTAAATGAAGAAGATTGGGGGGAGTGTTAGTGAATTGTAGCCTCAATATCAATAGTCTGATATGGTACTTGTAACAGTTAAAATTAAGGTAAAATCAATCACAAAATATCAGCTTTCTAAGCAAGCTAAGACACTGAATGAGGGAGACAACTCTCTTTTAGAATTCTGGCCAGTACAGAACAAAAAACAGGGACTTCATAGGTGGAGAGCAAGTTATGACTGGTTACAACACAAAACACCATGAGTGGTAAAATCAATATAATTGGTTTCAGAACTGAAGCAAAGGGAATAATAAGATTGGTTAGAAATTGGGAATTAATAACAACCCTTTCCTTTCCCCAGTGCCTAAGAAAGCTTCATTGTTTTAGTCTTATTGTAAAGTTAGAAACAGAGGTCAAACTTCTTTGGTTTGTAAACCAGATATTCTTGAAAAAAATATTGTAGTGCTGTAAAGATTCTAGACTCCCTGCTATCCACCTGCACTCTCCAGGAATAAAAATTTCCTTGAGGCAGTAATATAACAGTGATTAGCAAAAGAACTCATTGGAGGGCAGTTGAATTTCTGAACTAAGTTCTCAGTTACAGGAAAACTCTAAATAGAATCAATAAATATAATATAGAATCAACTTAATCTTCTCATACCCAGGAAAGTTCATGAGATCTAGGATTAATTAAGTGAATAATGACATCTAGGAAATGGTAGGCAATGCTTTCAGTTTACGCTATCCTTGTGACACTTCATGTGTAATATTGGCTCGAATTTAAGTTTAAGAAGGACATTGATGTGCTGCTAGGTGGCACAGTAAATAGGGCACTGGCTCTGGAGTCAGGAGTATCTCAGTTCAAATCCAGCCTCAGACACTTAATAATTACCTAGCTGTGTGGCCTTGGGAAAGTCACTTAACTCCATTTGCCTTGCAAAAAAAAACAACAACAAAAAGAAGAGCATTGATAATTTGTAGGATATATCCAGATGATCAAAATTTGAATGATAAAATACATTGAGTTCATGACATATGATGATAATTTGAAGGAAATGATTGTGTTTAGTCTAGATAAGAGAATACTCACAGGGTCAGAAAGGGAAATTATGATTTCTGTCTTCAAGTACGTGTAGTACTAACAAGTGGAAGAGAAATTAGATTTTTTAATAGATGGCCCCAGAAAGTAAGACAAAGCAATAGGTAGAAACTGCGAAGAGGTTATTAGAAGTTTGACATCTGGGAAAAAAATCTGTAAAATTACATATTTTCATCTATCTAAAACTATTAGTAAGTATTATAATCAATGGGCATAAACTAGAAGCATTCCCAATAAGATCAGGGGTGAAACAAGGATACCATCATCAACACTATCATTTAATATTATATTAGAAATATTAGCATTAGTATTAAGAGAAGAAAAAGAAATTGAAGAAATTAGAATAATGAGTGGGGGAAAAAACGTCTTTGCAGATGATATGATGTTATACCTAGAGAATCCTAGAAAATCAACTAAAAAGCTACTTGAAACAATTATCAACTTTGGCAAAATTAAAGAATATAAAATAAACCCACATAAATCATCAGCATGTCTCTATATTACCAACAAAGCCCAGTAGCAAGACACAGAAAAATAAATTCCATTTAAAGTAACTGAAGACAATGTAAATGTAAAATGTAAAAATATTTGGGAGCTGGGGCAACTAAGTGGTGCAGTGAATAGAGCAACAGCCCTGGAGTCAGGAGGACCTGAGTTCAAAACCGACCTCAGATATTTAATAATTACCTAGCTGTATGACCTTGGGCAAGTCACTTAGCTCCATTGCCTTGCAGAAACCAAAAAAATAATTTGGGTGTCTACCTGCCAAGACAAACACACAAACCATATGAACATAATTACAAAATATTTTTCACACAAAGAGTTATATTTAAAACAGTTGGAAAAATGTCATTTGCTCAGGGAGAGACTGAGCAATATAATAAAAGTGACAGTTCTAACTAAATTAAATTATTCATTCAATGCCATATCAATCTGACTAGCAAGAACTTATTATATAGAGCTAGAAAAATTAGTATCAAAATTCATCTGGAGGAACAAAAATCAAGAATATCAAGGGAATTAGTGAAAAAAATGCAAAGGAAGGTGGGCTAGCTATATCAATCTAAAACTATATTATAAAGTGACAGTCATCAAAACAGCACGGTACTGGCTGAAAAATAAAGTGATAGATCATTGGAATAGATTAATAGGTGGCGTAGTGAATAAAGCACTGGCCTTGGAGTCAGGAGAACCTGGGTTCTAATCCAGTCTCAGTCACTTAATAATTAATTACCAAGCTGTATGGCCTTGGGCAAGCCACTTAACCCCATTTGCCTGGCAAAAACCTTAAAAAAAAAAGAAATAGTAGTAAAAGACCATAGTAATCTGATGGGAAAACTAGAAAATAGGATGACAGAAACTAGGCATAGATTTACATCTCACATCTTAAATCAAGATAAAGTTGAAATGAGTACAGGATTTAGACAGGGTGATACACAGGCCACTTAGGAGAACAAAGAATAGTTTATCTGTCAGAGTTTTGGATAAGGGAGGAGTTTATGACCAAACAACAAACAGAGCACATTATAAATACAAAATGAATAATTTTGATTACATTAAATTAAAAAATTTTGCACAAATAAAACCAATATACTCAAGAATAAAAGGAATGCAGAAAACTGGGAATTAATTTTCAGTCAGTGTATCTGATAACAGACATTTCTAAAATATATAGAGAATGAGTAAAATTTATAAGAATACAAGTCATCTTCCAAATGATACATGGTTAAAGTAGTTTTCAGATAAAGAAATTAAAACTATCTAGAATCATATAAAATATCTAAATCATTATTGATTTGAAAAATGCAAGTTAAAACAATGCTAAAGTACCAACTCCCACTGATCTAATTTACTAAATTGACTAAAAAGGAAAATGATCAGTGTTGGAGGGAATATGGAAAAACTGGGACAGGAATGCACTGTTAGTAGAGCTGGGAATTGATCTAATTATTCTGGAGAGTAATTTAAAACTAAGCCCTTAGGGCAAAAAAATTGTGATCTAGCAATGTCATTACTCTGTATCATAAAAAGATCATAAAAAGGAGGAACAGACTTACATGTATAAAATATATTTATAGTGATTCTTTTTGTAATTACAAAGAATTGAAAAATGAGGAGATGCCCTTCAGTTGGATAATGACAGAATAAATTATAGCATATGAATGTGATGAAGTACTATTATTTTGTAAGAAATCATGATCAGGTGGTTTTCAGAAAAACCTCAAAAGAATTGTATCAACTGATGCTAAGTGAAATGAACAGAACCAGGAGAACTTTGTATACAATATTATGTGATGATCAACTGTGATGAACGTCATGCTTTTCAGCAGATCAGCCATCAAGGATAATTCTAAAAGACTTGTTATGATGAAAAATGCCATCCATATCGGGGGGGGGGGGAACTATAGAGTCTGCATGCAGAATAAGACAAACTATTTTTTATTTTTATTTTTATTTTTTTTAGGTTTTTTTGCAAGGCAAATGGGGTTAAGTGACTTGCCCAAGACCACACAGCTAAGTAATTATTAAGTGTCTGAGACTGGATTTGTACCCAGGTACTCCTGACTCCAGGGCTGGTGCTTTATCCACTGCACCACCTAGCCACCCCAACTATTTTTATTTTTTTAAATTTTTTTATGTTTTTTCTTTTTCTCATGATTTTTCTCCCCTTTAGTTTTTCCCTTTAGCTCTGATTCATTTTTCACAGCATGGAAATATGTTAAACATGATTACTCATGTATTATCTATATCAAATTATTCACTGTTATGGAGAGTAGGGAAGGAAGAAAAATGTGGAACTCAAAAACTAACAAAAACACAAATGTTATTGAAAAATAAGATAAAACAACATTCAAAAATCATATAAGTTAAAAAATGGAGGGGTCTGCATCTAGAGATATTGAGAAGACATTAAACATAGTTCCTTTTATAAATAGTTTGGACTGGGTTGTTGCTGAAGTTCAAATTCTGTGATTCTGTGAGTTTAAAACGTCATTATAAGAAAGAAGCATAGGGATAAAAAGAAAAGTAAAATTTAGAAGATGAATAAGTTAAATTACAGATACTAATGGATGTCTCTGGACAGCAATGTCTCATAGCTGTTACATTCAGCCAATTGATTGTTATAGATCTTGCTTCATATTGGTGGTCTGATAGAACAGGTGTTAAGCAGTATGGTATAGAACAGGTGCTTAATGGTGGTAGACAATAAAAAAAAAATTTGTTTTAGAAAAACCAGCAGAGAGTATTGAAGAAAAAAATCATCATAGTGATTGATGGCAAAGGATCAAATCCAAAGAAAAGATCCATTTAAAAGAATGAGTACTTTACAATAAAAGAATCTGCATTAAAATTATTTGAAAAGTGTTTATTATAACAAATTCCACAAGAGTTTATGAAATGATAATGAACCAATTCCAAGAAACTCCAGAATGATTCAGATGTTTGGTCAAAAAATTAAGTGCAAATATTAAAGAAAAAGAATCAGAGAAAATAGTGTTTTTTGGGAATTAATTATCAAGGGCTTAAACATAAACAAGATATTAAATATTCAAATAAACTAAAAGAGATATTCAATGCATTCAGAAATAACAATAAAAAGTAATACATATGAAGGTGTACAGATATACATATATATATATATATATATATATTCAACATATCTTAGAATTGTGTATTTGACCTTTGATGAAATGTGAATAGGAACAGAAGGACTATACTTTTTTCTCAGTTATACAAGGCAACTTCACAATATTTTTGAGACTGAAGGAATTTGAGAAACTATCCAGACCAAATCTTTATTTTGCAAATTACCAAACTATGGTCTAGAAATGACATGTAAGAAAAACCAAAGCCACATAATGTTGTGAAAAGTATAAGACTGAAAACCAGGTACCATGATTCTTTGGAAAGGACTCATTCCACTAAGCCAATGTACCTTCCACCTGGGATTTCTCCATATTTGATGCCCCTAATACTCTGGACACAGCATTGTTAGAAAGTAGCAAATGAGCTTATCATTTTGAGGAAGATATTTCTCCATTCCCTTTATGGAAGACTAGGCCCATTTCCATTCTGATCTTTCAATTAAAACATAAAAAAGAGATTACTTGCAGCTACCAATAACTTTTCTCTTGCCAGCTCATAATCAAAAGAATAGGTTGCACTAGAATAGCAAAAGTGGCAAGGTTAGGGAATAAGCAAATGTTAAAGACTTCACTGCCTCAGTCAATCTAGTACCAGCTTTAAGGAGTTAAAAGAATATGTCAGAAATTGCAAGGAATATTAGACCTAGCTAGCTATTTCCTGAGGTAAGGTATATAAACTTAGAGAGAGAAATAAAGCAAGGAGGCTTGGGGTGGGGTGGGGCATGTCTCCTTTAGGCACGGGAAGAAAATTCAGCAGGGATTATAGAGTCATAGATTACAGAGTCAAATAAATTTGGAAAATACTTTAAAAATGATCTTATTTTACAGATGAGGACACTAATACTCAGACAAGGCTTTTTCTCCTTCTCATCTGTTTCCTTAGCACCCTGAGTGCCCTCCTCTCTTGAATGGTGACTCCTTCCCTGAGATCAACATTTTTAGTAAGGATACAAAAAATTCTTCACCTTACTTATTCCTGAACACATTCTCTCTCTCTCTCTCTCTCTCTCTCTCTCTCTCTCTCTCTCTCTCTCTCTCTCTGTCTCTCTCTCGCTCTGTCTCTCTCTCTCTCTGTCTCACTGTTTCTCTATGTCTCTGTCTCTGTCTCTCTCTCTCTCTCTGTCTCTCTGTCTCTCTCTCTCTCTCTGTCTCTCTCCCCCTCTCCCCCCTCTGTTATTTCCTACCACCCTGTCTCTTTCCCTTCTTCCTTCCCATTCCCCCTCTTCTCTCTTTCTTTCTGTCTGTCTCTCTGTCTCTGGATTTTTTTTTTCCTAATCTTCAATTACAAATCTTCTCTGGACACCCATTTATTTGTATCTTCCTTTGTTTTTCCTCATTAGAATGTAAGTTCCCTAAGAGCTATTTGATTATTAGTGCTTGAAAAATAACTAGCATTTAAATTATCTTTTCATCTGTTTATTTCTCATTTATCTCTTATTATTTTTATGTATATCTCTTTATCTATCTATACTTGCCAAAGCACAAAATTATTAAGTGCAGTCAAATCAGATAATATATTAACTTTATAAATCTCAAAATACTCTATAAAAGATTATGATGACGATGATGATGATGATGATGATGATGATGATGAGTTGATTTGTCAGATCATGGATTAAAACATAATTCCTATGACTCCAAGTTTAGTGTTTTTTTCTTACTGAAAGTGCTCTTAAAATACAACGATTTAAAAAATAATAAAAATGTCCAGGGATCTGGGTGATGCGTAAAAAAAAATCCTAGCTCCCTTTGGCTATATATGACTCTCAAAGCCAGTTTGATAAAAGTAAGGGATATCCCTGACAGTTTCAGTCATGGTTAAAGGATAAACTAATCCCAGGATTAACTAGTAGGAAATCCAACTGGATCACATTTAAGAAATTGTTTAATAATTTCAACGATCTCAAGCTTCTCAGTGACACAAAAGGCCATTTTTAAACTAGCATTTTCTTAGTGGTACTGTGGTTATGAATCATGGCTCAGGGTCTCACAAGAACTGAAACTGAAAACCTAAAAATAGTGAAAAACAAAATGGATCTAAATTTGTTGTCACATTTTGACAATGAAAATTTTCATGTGAGAAGTAACATGAAAAGTGACATGCAGACATGATTAGATGTAAGAAGAAGTGAACTAATTGTATATAGTAAGAATGAGGGATCCTAGATGAATAGTCTGAGTATCAGTTAAATACTCAAGAAATGATAACTGCATAACAGAGTTGCAAAAAAAAAATACAAAATAAACTCATTCTCCTAGCATTCAAAGACTTTTATAGTCTTTCCCCAATCTTTGATTTCAGTCTTATCTTGCATATGTGGTTATATTCTAGCCAACCTGGATCATTTATTTTGTCAGAAATACTTCTTGCATTTTCTCTCAGCACTCTTAGGGACATATATTATCTTCCATCGCATTCTCATTGAAATCATGCCCATTCTCCAAGATATCTTTAAAATATTTCCTCCTCTAAGAAGCCTTTTTAATTCTCTCCCAAGCAAATTCAAGTGTTTCTTTCTTGAAACTCTACTAGTACTTTGTTACTGCTTTTACTTCTTTTATATTAGAATGATCATCTTTCTCTTCTACTAGAGTTTAACATCCCTGATGGCTAGAATTATATCATATATATATATATATATATATATATATATATATATATATATATATATATGTGTGTGTGTGTGTGTGTGTGTGTATTTGTATTTGCATTAGGATATGATGATTATGATATGGCACCATATATATGTATATGAATTGTACATGGCATTCAAAAACATGTAAAAAGTACTTTGCAAATGTTAGAATGCTATGTAAATGCTAACCTATAAATACTTATTGTTTGTTACCATTAACTCCTTATGCTTTAAATTTTTATAGCATAAGAATGATGAATATACACTAATTTCTATATTGGTTTGCTTTGGCTAAAGGCCTTTGCAAAACTTCCAGAGTAGAAAACAGGTACACTGTGTTCTTCTGA
This sequence comes from Macrotis lagotis, assembly GCF_037893015.1. Classification (NCBI taxonomy): domain Eukaryota; kingdom Metazoa; phylum Chordata; class Mammalia; order Peramelemorphia; family Peramelidae; genus Macrotis; species Macrotis lagotis. The sequence goes on from NC_133661.1 coordinate 234,423,911, forward strand.
GAGCAAAAGAAATTATAAAATTCTAATCTAGAGAGAGTTTCTGAGGATACAAATAGCCATTATTTCAGTCATTCTTATCTGGCTTATGACTCATGATGATATGATTCAATTCTATGGATTCTTTCTATTTTGAGCCATATTAATTTTCCTTTTATAATTTGTGATTGCTTTTCCAGGAGATCGCTAGAAAAAATGTTTTTAATATAAAAATATTGCTAAAATTATAATTATCTTTTGAAATTGCAATTTTTAATCAAATCTTTCTAGCCCTTAGTATCCCCTAATTTATTTGGGATATTAGCACCTTTGAAACCACCCTCATGTTATTGTGACAGTCAAGTAAAATGAAAACTTATGTAAAGTGCTTTCCAAAACTTAAAGAAAATCAATTTACAATCAATCAATAAATGTTTATTAAGAACTTAGAGATAACTGTTAATAGTTATTTACATTTATCTTTCAGTTCATAGATAACATTTGGAAGTATATGACAGTAAAGCAATGCTGAAAGAAATGACTGTTGCTTGAGACTTTTTGCTTCAGAGTACTCTAGCTAATAATATCGCCTTCAATATTGCAATCCTTTTCCTTTTGATGGAGAAGACAGGCTGAGTTTGTAGAACTCATAAAATATGCCTTTGCCTTTAGAACTGGCATCTTTAGAAAGGGCTCTATTATAGTAACCTATATGGTAGTGATAAATTACAGTCCTACTATGGCTGGTCAGAGGAAAAGATGTGATTGCTGAATACTCTAAAGGTCAGCTCCATTCTGGCAATCTTCTTTAAAGGTGGCCTTGAAGTTACAGAATAAGTGAAGTCATTTTACATCAAACCCATAGGATAAAAGTACATTGGACAAATTTTCTATCTGCACACTCTGCATTTTAGATTCCCTAATTCTTTTTCAGAAGTGTCTGTGTGTGTGTGTGTGTGTGTGTGTGTGTGTGTGTGTATGAGAGAGAGAGAGAGAGAGAGAGAGAGAGACAGAGAGACAGAGACAGAGAGAGACAGAGACAGAGAGAGAGACAGAGAGAGAGAGAAAGACAGAGACAGAAAGACAGAAACAAGCAGAAATAGAGACAAAGTTGGAGTGGAACTTGTTATCATTTTGGTTTGAGGAACTCTCCTAGACATATGTATATTATTAACCACGAGGCTCCTTTAAGATCTTTTTATAAACCTCCAAAAAATTTTTAAATATTTTCTTTGTATCTATTTTGTATTTATGATTAGATTGAATAAATCAATTAAATCATTTCATCCTCCCAATTAAAATGCTCACATAATTGATTACTCTCAGACTTTATACTTTATACTGAGACTAGAAAAGACATTTGTTGAAATGATATAATGCCTGTAGGAAGCCTGTTCCAACTGCCTGAAAGATTTTGATATCTTTGGGTTTTATATGAAATCATGGAGTTAGCTGGGATTGGAGATTTCCAGCATGTTCCAGGAGAATGTTCTAGGCAATTCCTTCTCAACAATGTCTCTCCTGTCTTGCTAAACACTGGAACTACATAACATGGCATGGAAAGACTTGATTTATTTGCTCAATTAATTCTACTCTTACAGTTTTCTCTTTCTGTTTTGTGCCCTTCAGTAGATAGTCATTTGATAGCAGGGATCTTTTTTTGCCTCAATATCTTTCAGAACATAGATGATCTATACCTACTTAGTAAATTGTATTGTATTGAATTGAATTTCCTTGATATTTCAATACTTCAATTAAACTCTGATTTCATTTGTACAGGTATTCCCTGACTTGCTATGTATTTGACATCCAATCCTGTGTATTATTTTCATTTTTTCACATGGTAGAACTTTGGTTTATTTATTTGATATCATTACAAATTTTGTTATAAGAGCAAATAAAAACCCTCTCCCTACCCCAGAATATGAGAAACCTCAAGTGTTGAGTCCCTGTTTGGGCGCCAATATGTTGAGTCCTTTTCTGGAATCCCTCAGCCTTTCCCAGGCGAGAATTGGAGGGGCAGAGACAAGGAAGACAAGGATGATGAGTTCTCCAAGATCCCTGAGTACTCCAAGGTCTCCATTTATTGAACCAAATATCAGTGCTTAAACACCTCCCCAGTCTCTATTCCACTTCCACTCCTGTTCAACTTAGTAAGATAAGGCTCTGGTGCTCAAGGACACCAGGTGAAGATACTTTACAGTGTTCCTATGCACAAGAGTCCCTAACACTCAAGAATAGTGAGAGAGAGATTGAAAAAAAATATACTTCAGTCTATGTTCAGATTCCAATGGTTCTGACTATGGGGTGAGTTTTCTTCTTTATCATAAAACCACCAGAGAAATTGCTTCAATATTTTTCACATAGTTGCTATTACTAGCTGTATTTCCCTCCATTCTATTCCTCCCCACTCTCATTTATACTATTATCTTTCTCCTTTAATTCTCACCATGACCAAAGTATGTTGTATCTGAGTACCCTTGCCCACAATCTCCCCTCTCTTCTATCACATTTTCTGCCTTTTCCTCCCCCCATTCCCCCTTATTCCATCCCTTTCTTCTCATTTTTCTCTAAGGTAAGATAGATTTCTATAACCTATTGTGAACGGTATTTTGTCTCTGAGCCATTTCTGATGAGAATGAAGGCTCACTCATTCTCTTTCTACTTCCCCCATACCACTCTATTGAAAGAGTTTTCTTGACTCTTAAGTGAAATATATTAGTTCCTTCTTCCTTTCCTTTCTCTTCCTCCCAGTACTTCCCTTTATCACCCATTGACTCCATCTTTTTACTATATTATACCACTATATTCTGCTCCTTCCTGTGCCCTATCTATATATGCTCCTTCTAACAGCTCTTATAAATGAGAAGGTTCATATGAGTTATCACTATTTTCTTCCTTTGCAGGAATACAAACAGTCAAATGTCATTAACTTCCTCATAGTTAATCCTTCTCATCTACCCCTCTATGGTTCACTAGAATCCTGAATTTGGAGATGAAACTTGCTGTTCAGTTCTGATTGTTTCAATAGGAAAGTTTGAAAGTCCCCTGTTTCATTGTAAGTCCATCTTTTCTCCTGAAAGAGGATGTTCAGTTGTGCTGGACAGTTGATTCTCAATTGTAAAACAAGATCTTTTGGCTTCTGGAATATCGTATTCTAATCCCTTCGGGCCCTTAATGTAGATTCTGCCACATCCTGCATAATCCTGACTATAGAGCCATGATAGTTGAACTGTTTGTTTCTAGCAGCTTTTAGTATTTTCTCTTTGACTAGGGACTTTTGGAAATTTGTTATAATATTCCTGGAATTATTTTCTTTTGGGATCTCTTTTAGGAGGTGACCAGTGAATTCCCTCAATTTCTATATCTATGCTTCTAGAATGTCAGGGCAATGTATAAATTCTTTTCCTGGTCATGACTTTCAGGTAGCCCAATACTTTTTAAATTATTTCTTTTGGAACTGTTTTTCAAGGTTGGTTATTTTTCCAAGGAGATATTTCACATTTTCTTCTAATTTTTTGGCTATTTTTTGGAAGAGTTTTATTTCTTCTTGATTTCTTGAAAAGTCATCAGCTTCTTCCTTTAGTTCCATTCTGCATTTGAAGGAGTTATTTTCTTCAGAGTGCTTTTTTATCTCCTCTTCCAGTGGGCCAATTCTGCTTATTAAGGCATTGTTCTTATTTACCTTTTGTTTTGCTTTTTTTTTCAATTAGGCCTAAACTGGTTTTTAACGTATTATTTTCTTTTGTATTTTTTGTATTTTATATTTTTTTTGTATTTCTTTCACCAAGGTGCTGATTTGATTTTCATGATTTTTCTGCATTGCTCTCATTTCTCCTCCCAATTTTTCCTCCACCTCCCTTAATTGCTTTTCTAATCTTTTTTGAGCTCATCCATAGTCTGAGCCCATTTTCTATTTCTCTTGGAGGTTTTGTATATGGAAATGGAAGCTTCAATTTTGTGGTCATCTGAGTGTGTGTTTTGATCTTCCATGGGACCAAAGTAATTTTATATGGTCAGATTTTAATTTTTCTGTTGTTTGCTTATTTCCTCAGCTCAAGATGAATTTACAGCACTTCCAAGACTTTGGGATTTTTTGGGGGGGCACCCCACTGGTACCTTTATTCACCCCTCTTGCCTGTGCTTTGATATGTAGATGACCCTAGGTGCTCCCCTGTGCCCTGGAGCTGTGAGGAGGATCCCTGCTCCACTGTCTTAGTATGGAAGGTCAAACTGCAACCTGGATCTGAGTGTAAGCAAACATCAGAGTCCTGCCCTAGGGAGAGCAGAGAGATTTCTGCAGTCTCCCCCAACCCCCTTACAGTCTGTGGGCTGTGCTCTAGAGGTACAGGGTGGTTTCCCTAATTCCCACTGCAAGTCTTTGATGCAGGGCTGCTCTGAGGTCAGTGTTCCTCATTCCACACTCATTCTGGTGCAGTAGACTTCTCTCACCACCCCTTCAAGCTCTTCCTGGTGATCCCTGGGCTGGCCTGGGCTGTACTGCACTGAGGTCAGTGCATTTTTCCAACCCCCAGTCCTGGTGAAACACACATTTCCCACAGAACTTCTAATTTATCTTGGACTGGGAAAATGTATCACTCAGTTTTTCTGTGGGTTCTACCCCTCTAAATTTTGGATAGAGTTATAATTTGATGGCTTTTGGAGGTTTTTGGGGAACGAGTTTCCGGCAAATGTTGCCTTCATGCAGCCATCTTGACTCCACCCCTTGTGTATTATTTTCATAGCTCTCTGTACTACCTGCCTTGAAGATCTACCTAAAGTCTTTCTGTTTGTATGTGTGTGTGTATTCGTTGCATCTTTGTTATTCAAACCTTCAGACCTATCATGCCTATGATAAGAACAAACAAACAAGCAAATCTTTCAGTCTTTTTCTTTGTCATTTACCTAGTAAACTTCAAATTTATTTGCTTGGACTACAAAACTTTTTATAATCTTCACCCCCTCCACTCAAAACCTTTCCAGTTCTAACTTATAACATTCTCGTTCATGTCTATATATTTTCCTCCCGATAAATTAAGCTCCTTATTAAAAGACACCTTGAATATAATGTCTTATTACAAACTAGAGTTGGCTAAATATGTGCCATGCATTCCTATTCTATTGAAGTATATGCTATGTGTAAAAAAGGTCTTTGGTTTAGCCAAACATTGTCTCCTATATTGGAAATTATATCCTTCTGCACACAGTAGATGTTTTGTTTTTTATTAAAGTGAGTCAAATCAGTTAGGTGGCATAGTGGACAAAGCACTTGATTTAGAGTCAGGAAGACCTGAATTTAGACACTCACTAGTTGTGTGATCCTGGGCAAGTCATTTCACTCTGTTTATCTTAGTTGCTCATCTGTAAAATGAGCAGAAAAAAGAAAATGTCAATATTTGGCAATATAACTCCTAATGGGGTCAACAAATGTCAGATAAGTCTGAAATAACTGAACAACAAAAACATCTAAACAGAATCATCTATATAACAACCATTTTTTTCTTTTTCTTTTTTTTTTTAGGTTTTTGCAAGGCAAACAGGGTTAAGTGGCTTGCCCAAGGCCACATGGCTAGGTAATTATTAAATGTCTGAGAACGGATTTGAACCCAGGTAACTCCTGACTCCAGGGTTGGTGCTTTATCCACTATGCCACCTAGCTGCCCCTATAATAACAATTTAAAACAACCTTGAAAGACTTTAAAATGGTGATCAATTCAATGATGAATGATAATTCAGAAGATTAGAAATGATACAATGCCACCTTCCTTTTATTGTAAAAGGGATAAATTTAAAATCTAAAATTCAAATTATATATTTTGGAAATTATTAATATGGGAATTTATTTTACTGGAATATACATATTTTAATTATTTTTTAAATTATTACTCAATGCAAGTTGGCTTAAGGAAAGAGATAATGAATGCTTTTTAAAATAAATAAAAATTAAACATTTTAATTGCTGAATTGAATAACACCAATTCCTCTTTCTACTGAACAAATGTAGCCTGAAAGTGTTCAAGTACATTCACCAAAAATATCTAACTAATCTGTCAGAAAGTCTATCTATCTATCTTTCTGTCTATCCATCTATCTACAGATATAAATATATTTATATCAATGGAACTTCTTTTTAGTTTTTTTGCAAGGCAATGGGGTTAAGTAGCTTGCCCAAGGCCCACAGCTAGATAATTATTAAGTATCTGAGGCTGGGTTTGAACTCAGGTACTCCTGAGTCTAGGGCCGGTGCTCTATCCATTGCACCACCTAGCTGCCCCTAGAATTTAACTAAGTATATGAAATAACTTGAGTAAGTGATAAAAGTAACTCATCGGGAAAAGATTGTACACTACATTGAAAACAGTGCTTAAAATTAGGGACTGGATAAATGTTTAAAATTGGATTTCCATTAAAATGTTGCATAATCATAAAAGTTAGAGTTGTTCTAGTCCTAGAATAATTCTCATGCCTTATAGATGAGAAAACTGAGACCAAAAGAAGTTACTAATTAATTAAAGGTCACATGCTCAATTGGTGCCAGAGATTGAATTGGAATACAGGTCTTAAGGCACTCACACTAATGTTCTATCCATTATGCCATGATATCTTCTATTTTATAGATATAGATTATATATATATATATATATATATATATATATATATAAATAATCTCTAAGAGTTATGTAATATAATACCCATACCCAATTAATTTTCTCTGAATTTCTATAGCCTTACTTTGAATTTCTCTTCTGATACAGATATCCTTAGAGGCTTCAAAGACAAAATATTATAGTTTAATTCCTTCTCATTTATACAATCATAGAAATTTGGACCTGATAGAGACCTTAATCTAACTTTGTCTTTCACTCTGGTATTCCAATTCTCCAGTGGACAGATAATTTCTTAATGTGAGTTTTCCATCCCATAACAGAGAGCACAGTCAAGCTTCAAATTATGAAAAACTCTAGTCAATCTCTTCCCACAAGTTCAACCCAGAGTTGGGAAATATCCTCATTTTACAGTTGAGAAACAGACTCAAATAGTTTGCTTATATATCTAATATTATTCATATCTGAAAATATAAATCAAGTAAAATATTATGATATCCACAATTGACTTATATTTGTCAAAGAGATTAATGTAAGACTATATGACTTAAATTGTAATTTTTAATTATCTATTAAACACATCAATTTTTGACAATCTTATAAAGGCTATTTTGAAGAAGTATGATTGTATTTCTTCTATAAAATAGTTCATGAAATTGGACATAAACAGTGATTGATGAACTCATCCATAAAAAACCATATCCCATCTGAGGGCTAAGGATTTATTCATATGAGAGAAAAGTCAGTAGTTTGACTCTTTACTAGCTATGAATGTTAATAAACAAAGACTCTGTGTAAAAAAAGATAGATGACTCCCCCATTATTGTGCAGAATCACAACTCTGTCTTTTAAACTCCTACAGCTGGCAGCAATCTTTAAGTAAATGGCAAACCAACTATGATAGACCATGAGTCATTATCCATATACAAGTCTGTTTTTACAAATAACACTTGTAATACTTTTTATATAACATTTGGCCCATCCTGCGAGTTGAGTCAGCAAAATATACACAAAACACTTGCAAGAAGTATTGAAATCTTGGGATAATAAATAAGATGCCATTTCTCCTTCATAATAAAAAAATCCCTTTGAAACTGGATAAAATGGGGATGTGATTGGCTGAGAAAAAGGGGAGATAATAATAAAGCTGTGACTTCACTGTTGAAGTATTTCTTTGGGGCTTACTCTCCTAAATTCCACTTGCTTTGGCAAGTTGGTTTTTCAGAAGGCAGGGTGCTGAGGATAATGCTGAAGGTCTCCAGGCTTATACCATAGCTATTAAGCCCTAATTATTTGTCATTCCCATTATCTGTTAGACAATAGAACTCAAATAGTTTTTTGAAAAGGGTAGCAGTTGAGCAGGTATAGCAATAGTAGACAAAAAAAAATTCCCTCTCATCCTGGTACTTATTCTCTCCTTATATATTAAAGATATCCCTTAGGAAGTGGTTTGATACTTAATGTACAATGATAGTAACCCAGAAGTATAAAAAACATGTATAAAGATATAAAGTATCTCCCAGCTCTGATATTTAGGAATGTTTACTCCCTTTGTATCATTCTCATGTTCTTCTCTGCTGTAGCTCTCTTTTGGGGTCTAGAGTCTAATATTTCTATCAATTGAGAAGAAACTATGATTCCTGAAGTCAATGTATTTCTTGTTTGATGGTGTTTGGTGTTTCCACTTTCATCTATACATGCCCCATCTGTCATCAGAAGATGATACTGACTCTGCTGAGACCCCTGATAATTCTTCTAAGCTTCCAACCTTCAACTTTTCAAGATTTGCACAGTCATAACTCAATTTTATCTCTAAATATTGAGATCAAGGAGAAGCATATACAAAATAGGAGAGGTTCCATGGGCTCTTGGACACAAAACAGTTATCTAAGCTATATAAGGGAATTCAACTTGATTACCTCCTCAACATAGTTCCCAACATTTTTGCCTCTCTTGCTGCCAGGATAGTAAAAAAAAAAAAGATTAACGTCATCCTATTTGATGAAAACAGTCTAGCTCTGGAGCTCTTGAGCCATTTAATTTTCTGATTGGAAGTAAATTTAGAAAATTCTTCACCATTATATTGAAGCAGGACACAGGAAATGGCTATGTTGGGCTTGAAGGTCACACCTTTTGGGATAGGAAAGACTAGTGTGTAGAATGTCACCCATGCACAATGAGTACTGTATTAACCACTTTTTGGAGAATACCTGTTGCCAGGTGCTAATCCACTCCCCAAGCACCACCCTTGTCCAAAGCACTATGGAAATGTATTTAAGCAAGGTCTTCTGGAGTGGAGGTCTCTCTTTCTTTCCTCTGTTTTCTTTTTTTTTTCAGGGTGGCCACATTCTCTCTAAGCTAGAACCACCTGCTCCCAGCCTATGCCACTGGAGAAATATGACTTCAGCTCCACATATTTGAATTCACTGGAGTCCAGGTTCAGCCAGCTATTAAGACCATTTTTTTCCTCTCTTTCCCTCAGACCTTCTCATCCAGACCTTGTTATTCAGCCTATCCTCAAGCAGCTTATTGTATCCCCAGGGGGAAAAAAATAATCTGTGAACTTTGCAGGACTGTAAAATAAAAATCTTGAGCTTTCTCAACTTCAGGGTTACTTTAAAAAAATTCTCATATTTATGACAGCACCACCAATTTTTGCGTCATCAATACCACTGGAAACCCTTAGTCATACATGAAGGAAATGATTCTCCATGGTTCCATATGTTAAGATTGAAATAAGACAAGGAATATTTTTTCATGTTTTATATAACCTTCAGGTTCACAGGTTCAGAAAAAAAAATCTAAATTTGCTCCAAGGATGAAGCCCTCATTGGTTAGTGCCCCATTCCATTTAAATTCAGTAAACTCTAATAAATCAATCAACAGATGTTTATTGCACATCTCCTATTTGTGATGCTCTTAGCTAAGCACTGTTGGAGACAAATAAATTTGTTCCCCTCAGGGAGTTTTCCAGTTTTGTAAAAAAAGAATCATTCCCCTTTTGCTCATTTGAAGTTTCCAACCAACCAGTGAAAAGTTTGATTATAGAATTTAAGTCATCTAATAGGTCCTTGTAAGTACTACTTTGAATAATTTCTTATTAATGGTTATTGTTTAAAGTTTCACTTTTAGAGTCCAAAACTTTTGATGCTCGCTTTTCCACTTATTCCTTTGGTGACCTTTGGCAAGTTATTTAACCTCTCAACCTTTTGAAGTGAATAATGTCTAAGGTCCTTTTTGATTGTAAATATATGATTCATTTATGATAGAGGTAAACAGGTGAATTCTCTTCCATTACTCTTCGGGGACCTTGGGCCCCTTTTGGTGGGTACTGATTCATTGCTATAGGACCAAGTGATTGGAGATGACAGAGAAAATCCTTGGTCATTCACTCTTCGCATGATTGTTAAGGTGGGACATATATTGTATAATTTTAAAAATTGACCTTGCCCTCTGGCACTCTCTTCTCTGCCTCTTCTGTTTGTGTGGCATGTCTTTTTTTTTCCTTTCTGGGACTTCTCTCACCCTGGCAGAAATGGTCACTAGAACAGGGACTTATCCATATGAACCTGAATTGTGGACTGATGCCTTGGCTGCCTTTTATGCTTTTTTTGTTTCTCTCAAATAGCAATCAAGAGCAATGAACTTTTCAAGAGTAGCAACCTTGGAAATTCTGGAGTTTAGGGGGATATTACCCTGAAACTCCTATAGTGATTCTTAGATAAGATGACTTTAATGGTACCATGTATTTAATCTCTGGCCTGTCTTTCCAGAAGACAAGGAGGTAAGTGCTTGGAGAGTGAAGAGTCTGCCTGAAGTGAACACTAACTCTGTAATTTCAAACAATATCTTGTTTTGTTTGACCATTTGAAGCAAATATAACTGTAGTTTGAAGTTATGACTGTATTATTGTCCTTTTTCTTGCATTTCTCTTGTGTGGAGAAAATAAATAATTTGCCAAAGCTAAGCTACATTATACATTGAGTTCTTTCCATTCCCTTCTGGTGAGATGTTAGATATGAGAAAAACCTAAACTGTAAGTGATTTTCTTTTCTCCTATAGCCAGAGAAAGTACCTAACTTTTGTCTATGACTACTGGAGTCACTGTAGACTGAATCTGGGAGAGATTCATCGTTCCAGAGTTAAATGTCCCTTGAAAATGAGATGACCAAAGGAGGGGGGGGGGGAAGAAGAAGAAACGAAGAAAAGAAAAGAAAAAAAAAAAGAAAAGAAAAGCGATAGAAAGCATTATAGCTCACCTGGGGCCAGATGTGGGTGGGTGTGGTTATATTATGATCCTATGTTTTAGGAAAGAAGAACCAGGCAGATGTAGTTACATTTCACTGCCCCAAAATTTCTATGAATTTGGAAGTGTCTTTGAGTGAGAAGGTGTTGAAAGTTTTGGGAAAAACTGAACCCTTAGGGTGGAACTAGGGATTACAATGCAGATAGCTAAAAAAAAAAAAATAATAAGAATGATGACTACACTTCTCATTCACTGATAACATCCAGGTGTTCCTTACATATTTATTTGTAAAGAGAATGAATGTTATACATAGAGATATTTTTGGCAATATGATTGATATTTCAGTGGAGAAACATCAGAAAGTTATGTAGAAGGGGCGGCTAGGTGGGTAGTGGATAAAGCACCAGCCCTGGAGTCAGGAGTACCTGGGTTCAAATCCAGTCTCAGACACTTAATAATTACCTAGCTGTGTGGCCCTGGGCAAGCCACTTAACTCCATTGCCTTGCAAAAACCTAAAAAAAACCCAAACAAACAAACAAAAAGAAAGTGATGTAGGAAAGAAAGTTTAAAATTGACTTTTCTTCCTCAAATGTTGGGGGTAGGGGACATGGAAATAAATATGCTATTATTACAGGAAAATTAAGTGAATAGTTCATTAGAGTTCAGAGAAAGTCAGCATACCTTTCTGAAATTAAACGAGATAAAATAATCAATTCTAAAAGACATTTTAATAAACAATTTAGCATGCATTCATTGTATAATACTCATTTCCTTTTATCTATGAAGATCGTTCATAATAAAAACATACTAAAAGAATTTTATTTGATAACAATAAAATACTGTTAATTCAAAATAGAAGCAGTGTGGGAGACACTGTTCCTCCACAGATCCACTGCCTCCACAGATCCACTAAGCCAGGTAACTTACACAGTTGCAGGTAGGACATAAGGTGAAGAATATCACGGGAGTGACCTAGTAATTTACAAGAGAGTTTGTACAAGAACAGAGATCATAATAATTTTGATGATCTCAAATAAATATTACTTATATATGAATATTTTGTTTTTCCATGTAGTTTAAGCCCTTGCTGGCAGGAACTTGTTTTTTACTATAATTTTAGTGCTCAATGTAGTTCTTGACCACATAAGTAGTTGATAAGTGCTTGCAACTTATTTTTTGGTGGAAATGAACAGATGAATTTTAAAAAAAGGCAACAATGAATTCTAGAGCGCACATTGTAGGGAGGTAAATTGTATGCTATAGGCATCACTGAGATCTGAGTGCCTTTGCAGAATGGGACTAATGACTACAATATATAATGAAAGGGTTTACTGTATTCCAGAAGAAGAGATGTCAGAAAGAATGTTGGAATAGCACAGTTTTTTAGGAATACATACATATATGTGAGGAAATTCAGAAATCAGAGCAGGTACGTGTGGTAGAAAACATCTGATCAATGATTAGTAGGAGAAACAAAAGAGTTATGGTAGAAATGTATAAATGGCCACACATCTTGAAAGAAAAAAAAACCTATAATGAATTTAGGAAAAAGAAATATTTGGCATTAATGCATAACATTCCCAGGGTAGAAGACTTCAATTCTTTCATTTTTTTTTTTTCTATATCTTTCTGCCAAAAGGAAATGGCAGGGTGGCTAGGTGGCGCAGTAGAAAAAGCACTGGCCTTGGAGTCAGGAGTACCTGGGTTCAAATCCTGTCTCAGACACTTAATAATTACCTTGTTGTGTGGCCTTGCGCAAGCCACTTAACCCCATTTGCCTTGCAAAAACTTAAAAAACAAAAAATAAAAAAAAAATAAAAGGAAATGACTTTGAATGTCCTCAAAGATAATTTCATTTTCTCAAAGACTTGATTGTGACCAATTGGATGGAACTTTTCTTTGATTTTAATCTATGGAAAAGTTGGCAAGAAATATCATTTGATTTTAAACAGATCAAATGATAGAAAAAGAAGGGGAATCTGGTTAATAGTTAATATTGAGCCTAGATTTGTGGAGAGAATTTTTTAAAAAAATTCACAGAAAAAGAAAAAGTATTTAATGTTCTAAAATTCTAAGTGGAATATTGTTAAAGAGGGATGGTATTGGGGCAGCTAGGTGGCACATTGGATAAAGCACTGGCCCTGGAGTCAGTAGTACCTGGGTTCAAACCAGGTCTCAGACACTTACTAATTACCTAGCCATGTGGCTTTGGGCAAGCCACTTAACCCCATTTGCCTTGCAAAAAAAAAAGAGGGATGGTATTGTTTCATATATAAAATTCTGACAGAAACAGTTCTGATTACAAAGAAACATTAATGTTATCTAAAGTGATTGATATGGAATGCATAGGCAAATCACTGACTAACTTACTTTGGGATTTAAGAAGATGTATATTAGACAAGTAAAGAAAAACAAAGGATCAGATTGTTAAGAACAATTTGATAAAAACTAAAATTCAAAACAATTTTAAACTGGTAATAAAAGCTAAAGATAATAAAAAACAGTTTAAGCCATTTGTAGGACAAGAGAAAGATGTAAAGGGGGGAAGACTTTGATAAATGGATATTCTAGGTTTATATAGTGAAGACAGAATAAGCTTGATCTCTGTACCACTAAAAGCTTAAAATAAAACTCAATGTACAATTCACACATATGTGTGAATTTTTTAAAACTATCAGTTATTTAAAATGATGAATTGAAGCCAGTAAGATCTTGGATAAACATTAATTTCAGGGACACTGGAAGAAATTCCAGGGATGTAAAAATTCAATAAAATTATTTTTAAAATACAGATATAAAGAAGTAGAAAAAAGATGCAACTTCTACAAGAAACTTTCCCATTTTCTCCATTGCCAGAATCTTCTCTCCCTATCTTATATTTATTCATCATTTCTTCTGTATTTATAGATTTTGCTTATTTTGATTTATGTACACATAACTTCCTATAGAACATGAGTTCTTTGAGGTTGAATATTATTCCAATTCTTCTCTTTCCTTCTCAATATCTATCAGTGCCTGACATATAGTAGATGTTTCATTAATGCTTACCAATTGATTAATCAGTCAATCAAATGAATCTTTATATAAAATGAAAGCAATAAAATAAGAAATATAAAAACTTAGCTCTCTAGGAATGTACAACATGTATTATTGTGACACAAAGAGGGCTCTATATCTTTTAAATCCATGCTGGTAGGGATATAGATGCTAAAATATTTTAATCTAACCAGAAATGCTAAGGTATTATTCCAGAAAGGAATTATTTGATATTTAGCAATTTTGATTTCTAAACTCAACTCTATAGCTCATGTATTATTTAATATTGACTATATTTCAGTTTCCATCTCTTCAAGATTAGACAAAATTTTCTTAAAATGAAAGTAGTTATAATTAATTAAAGTTTTCTACTTTCATGATAACTTTATTTACTGCTTTTAAATTATTTCAAAGAAGGGTAAATAATCTGATGGTTAATTCTGAATTCTGTTGTGCATTTCCTTCCTTTTAGTCAGAGGTTAGAGCCAGATTCAAGTATTTCTGCCTTTAAATTAAATGCAATAAAATTTTATTATGCCAACAACTATTTATCCAAAGGAACAATTTTTAAGAAATCATTCTTTAGCTGAATATCTAGTCTTATGAATTCCTTTTCTGATACTTCATTCTCACCAAAAATGGTTCTGTAATTTTGAAGAAATGAAGGAAGATTCCTATATAAGACAGATTTTTAGTGTGGGGGTTCAGAGCATGTTCTGTATTATCTAAACAGTAGCTTATCTGCGTGTACAGGGAACCTTCAGCCCAGAAAGTTTATCAACAGGTGAAAAAATTTTAAACTATAAGCAACTTATTAAACTTGGATGAATTGTTATGTGTCTTTGGAGTCAGTTCCCACATTTTTAAAAAAATCATGAACCTTTTAAAGTGTTTTTAGTTTTGTTCTTGACATGGAATTTCATTCAGTTAGAGGAATATCAAGATGGAATCTCCTTCCACTGATGTAGATCAGTCAATTAGTGAATAAGTCATTGAATATTTATTATATAATTATTATATAATAGATACTGTTAGGAGCTGGGGACTATCTTTGCTTTCAAGGACTTCATAGTCTAAAGAGAAAAAAACATGTAAACAACTATGTACAAATAAGATATATACATGATATATTTAATTTAGTCAACAGAAGAAAGGCACTAGTATTAAAAAGGGTCAAGAAAGATTTCTCATAAAAGATGTGATTTTAGCCTGAACTTGAAGGAAGCTGATGATGATGATGATGATGATGATGATGATGATGATGATGATGATGATGTTTGACCTTCTTTCTAGAAGATCTTGACAACAGGGAGGTGATGCCGTGACAGCAAGTGAATTGGATCTGAGTGAGAGGGACTGTGCTTTATGTCAACAGCCTCACTTTCTCCTCCAGAGACATCTGGACATCAGATAAGAATCAAGAAGACTAGAAATGGCCTTGGATGTAAGGTGTATCTGAGGTTAGATTCAAATTTGGGTGCTCCTAATTATAAGGCCAGTGCTCCATCCACTTTGTGATCTAACTGCCCTGTTAAAGAAAGCTAAAGAGTTTGGGAAACAGAGATGAGGAGCAAGATTATTCCAGACATGGGAGACTTTTAGTAAATTGTATAGAACTAGAGTACATACATATGAATACACACACATATCTACATGTTTATTTGCTTATTTGTTTATGGGTCAGGCTTATTTCCTTATATATCAGACATATTTTCTTAAGTCAGCATACAACAATGACTGATTTTTAGATGTATCCAACTTCATTAACTCATAGGCAACTCAAAGTCAATGTGTATTCAAATGAATGTTAATAATGGTAATGCCCTCCACACATGGAGACTGACTAATGCAGTCACAGAGAGAAGAGATAGAATACTATAGACAGAGAACAAGGAGAAGGCATATTAGACTAGACCAGAGAATGTAGGAAAGGGAGCATTGTTGTACAAAGCTGTTAAGATCAATCAATTAAAGCCATGTTATTGACTTAAAAAGAAAAAAAAAGAGTTTATATTTCATCCCAGACCCTTGGAGTTTACTAAGTCAGAAACTTACTCTCATTTGTGCTTAAGGGTAATTCCATTTCCAACTTTGTAGAGGAAGGATTGAAGTAGGTTAGATTTAAATTAGGGAGGTTATTGGGGAGACAGTGAAAACTGGAGTTGATGGGGGGCCCAAGTTAATATGGAGATTGCATGAATAGTTCATTCAGGAGGAATTGTGGAGGAAAAGAGTAGGAGATTTTAGAATTTACAGTATAGGTGGAATGAGAGAGAGAAAGAATCAAGGAAAATACTGATATTAGGATCCTAGAAGATTTGCTAAACAGTGATATCTAACAACAAAAAAAAACTTGGAGTGTGTGGTTAGAAAACAATAAGTTTTAAAATATAGAGACAATGTGATAGAAAAGATGGATTGATATGCTTGATATTAGGAATACCCCATTGTAGATATTGTTCATTGACTCTGTGGCAGTCCCTTAACTTCTCTTTGACTCAGAAAGCAGCATGTTCCATCAGAGGAAGATGCTATGGCATACACAATTTTTGAAAGCTCTGTTGATTGAGAACTTATAAACTTATAAATTCATTAATCCTTTGAAAGTATGATTATGAAATAGGGACCGCTGCTTTATTTGGTGTAGAATGCTAGCTAGGTCTAGCTAGAGTCAGGAGGACCTGAGCTCAAATCTAGCCTCAGAAACTCACTAGCTGTGTGACTCTGGGCAAGTCAATTAACCTCAATATGCTTCACTTTCCTCTTCTTTAAAATGAGGATAATAATAGGACTTACCTCTCAAGATTGTTGTAAGCATCAAATGAGATAATAAGTGCTTAGTCCAGTTCTTGTCACATAGTAAATCTGATATAAATGGCATTATTTTAAAGTTATGAAAGAAATATTAGGTAAAAGAAGCATAAACTAAATTGCAGGGATTACACTGGAAAATAAGTTACATTTGAATCAGTTATTTGATACTATATATATATATATATATATATATATATATGTATGTATTTAGTGACTGTATTAACTATTAACATGGAAACAATGAGATCTTTTTTACAGGTTGTAAAGTGTTCCTAGTTTGGAGGTGCTCAAATTCAGAGGTATATGCAAAACTTGAAGGAACTCTAGAGCTAAGAAAGCTTATTTTTTTTTTGTCAATTAGAATCCTTTAAGGAAAAACACAAGGAATTACACTAAAATCCTAGATACCGAGTAAAAGCACTGAAGAGCTTTAACACTTAAGACAAGACTCTAAGGACCCAGAAGTAGACAAGATGGGGTGGGGAATCCTTAACAGTAGAACAATATCCCTTTGGTATACAAAAATAAACAAAAGGAAGAAAAAACTCACTGACTGAAATATTAGGCTCAAAGTGCTGTGGACACAGAATTCACTGTTTGAAAATCAAAGAGTGATTTGATTGGCTGGTGATGAGCACAAGGGTTACCTTGGGCAACCTCAAAAGAAGAAAAGTAGAGAGTAGGACTAGCGTATCTGATACCATCACAGGCAGCCTCTGTGAAAAGTATTAGAAGAGACATATTCTATTGTGCAATTTCGGTTGATAAGAGCCAATAATATCCTTATTTCTGATATGGGACTATTTCAAAGGCAAAATATTTTTGCATAAGTAAATACATGTGATGTTTATGTTTTTATGATGGAATATGGAATCAAAAGGATCAATATAGGTGGTGGGAAAACTATCTGTGAGTCATGAAACTGGAACAAATTTAGGTTTCATGCATTCTCCTGAGCAGTCTATTCTCTAAATGGTTTTACAGTACTGATGAAAAGGGCCTATTTTAGTGATGTTTGTCAACTTCTAGGCTAATAAAGTGTCAGTGAATCAAATACTCTTGTTTTAAGTAGAATGAGGACAGGATGGCTAATCTTACATGTACTAGTGCTGCAAGCCCCTGTAACATAAAACTTCTAGTGTTTGGAAAATTCCACTGTCCTAGAGCTTTTATAAGTGTCTCATTTTTTCTGAGACTTTTTTCAGAACAAAAGATAACATATAAATGAACAGAGAAATTCTATCTGACTAGTTCATTATGCTTTTGTATTTTAGACAATCAAAAGTAAAAAAAAAAATCAGCTTTTAAAATCCTTAGAGAGCACCTAGTCCAGCCCTCTTAATTTTTTATGTTAACAACTTAAAAATCAGCAGAACATAAAGAATACATCATTTTAGCACAAGAACAGAAAAGGACTATATAAAATTGTTACATATCATTTCTTTTTAGAAACAGTTCCTTAAATTTAATATTTTAATAATGAAATTTCCATCTTTGATTGAACCCCTTTATGAAATCCCTTTGGATTAAATCCTCTTCTGAAATTAAATCCTCTTCCTTTTTTTCCCTGAAATCTTTCTTTCCTGTACTGCACTTTTTATTCATGATTCTTAATACCTCCCTCCCTCCTTTTCTTCCTTCCTCCCTTTCTTCCTCCCTCCCTGTCTCCCTTCCTTTTCCTTCCTTCCTTCCTTCCTTCCTTCCTTCCTTCCTTCCTTCCTTCCTTCCTTCCTTCCTTCCTTCCTTCCTTCCTTCATTTCTCCCTCTTCTGTTCTGTTCTGTTCTGTTCTGTTCTGTTCTGTTCTCTTTGCCTCTCCTCTTCTCACCTCTGCTCTTTTTAAATGACTTGTTTCCTTTTCATTTCTTCTCTTGCCTTCCCTTCCCTTCCTTATTTTCTCCTCTCCATCATCCATTTCCCCCTTTTTTAAAATTCTGAATTCTATCACTTCCTCATAATATATTCTTTTTTGGGGGGAGAAAAGAATCTGAATTCTGATATTAAAGATTATACATTTGCTTAATGGCAAAGCAAGAAACACATTTTAGTAATGGGACTATAGGATTTTGACTGGCAAAGTATATTAGAAGTCACCTAGTACAATGACTACTTAGTTCCAATGAGGAATTCAAGGCCCAGAAAAATCAGTAACTTAGTAGAAGTTGAACTGGTAAAACAATAAAGCTGGAAATTAAGTATAATTTCTCTGATCTCAAGAGTCCTTCTCTTTCTAAATGCTGTGGCTCCAAATTATATTCTGCATTTCTTGACTCTCTGTTCTAGAGGGCCAGCCCCAGGGAGTGATATTCACATATCCTTGGCGATCTTCTTCATCAAAGGTATGTATGGATTATTGCTCATTGTATGGATCCGTTGGCTCACCAGTGAACCCTGACCTAGGATAATCTGTGACTCCAGGAGGGCTGTAAAAGATTTCTCTGTTGGAGAAGCATACATTTTTCTAATAACAAAAATTGTAAATTTACCCAGGAACTTTTAAAACTGGGTCTCTTTTAACCAGTCGTTCCTGAGATAAGTTTTTACTATAAAAAATCTGAGTTTCCAAAAATAAAGTTGGTAGATTTTCACTTCGCAACCTTTCGTGTTTGGATATGTTTGTCTTCCCGACCTGGCTCTCGGAAATACATGTCCAGACCCACACTAGAGCTATTGCGGGCGATACTCTGTGAAATGATCTTTCTACCATATAATAGGTATCATTTAGATTTGGAGTTTAGATTAAATATCAAGGAGCCCACTTAATGCCCAGATATGTTCTATCTGGAAGATCATCTAGGATTATAAATTGCAGAGCTGCCAACAAACGTACTGGGAAAAAGAGTTTCTCCATTTGTTCAGATCCTTCCTTATTCTTTGTGAGCATATTTGGGATTTCTTTAGCAAAGATACTAGAGTGATTTGTAATTTCCTTCTCCAGTTTATTTTACACATGAGGAAAAAGCAAAAAGTGATTTACTCAGGGTCACATACCTATTAAGTGTCAGAGACCAAATTTGAACTCAGAG